>NC_080042.1:41048065-41155565 GCF_012489685.1 Lotus japonicus
CACGATACTTTTCACAAGATTCTTGCTGTAACACCCCGATTTCGGTGGCGTCACTTTAGTAACCAAAAGAAAATACTTTAAGCGGAAAAACGTGAATTATTTTTTTTTCGACAATATAACTAAAGACAGAAAGCAATAAAACTCCCAACAAAAGATAAAAGGAACTACTATACAACTATATATACATGCCTCGCTAAACACTACCACGTCACGAGTAACCTCCAGTGACGGGTGACAGAAAAGAGTAACGCCCGAAGGCAATATGTACAGTCCAAGATAAAGATACTGTGTCCGCAACACTAAACTACAAAATCTGAGAGCAAGTTGGCCCAGCGGCCTAAGAAAAGACCCCCTAAATCCAACCAGCTCTCTGTGATCTCCATAGGAAACCACACAAAAGCTACCGGTAGGAAACTACCCTGTCCCCAAAAACGGAAGCATGACGGTCAGAGCATCGACACTACTCCTACACTATCCCTACCCGAGGAGCCCACACTAGCACTCGATCCTACACGCTAGCGCGGTCGTCATCCGAATCTGCATCCAGGACGACTAGGTCGACGTACTCACACTCCCTCTCTGTCCACCCTAATGCGCTCCTGCACCTGGGAACTCTCGGGCTCGGGGCCCGGAACGAGATCCCGCGACGACACAGCAGCAGTAGACGACTAGACTCCGTCGAAGCCCCACCTACTGGCACCTCCTCAGAAGGGTCCTCATCATCTGAAGGGGATGGTGGCGGTGGAGGTACTCCCAAGCCGGGTCCAACAGTGTACTCCTGGAGGCAGGTTGAAGCTCACTATGTGCCTCCTCATCACTCCTCCGTCAAGCGTCCAAATCGGTCGACACGGTCCTCCATGATCCGACCGGTGTAGGTCGCACGGTGGCCCTCGGAATCGACCACCCATGCACCTGGGTCGTCTTGGTCAAGCATCTCGTACCTGGTCCCCCCCGACGGGCTGACCATGGTAAACCAATCCCCCATACTCATCTGACAAATGGCGTAGTCCGCCCAAACACACACAGCAGACGCGAGGGTCAACTCCAAAGAATTATATAATTAATAAAACCAGATATATTTATAGGATAATAAATACTCGCCTCTCAGGCTTATGAGTTTTGGGATAGCTTCCTAGGGTTGCATGTATCACAATGAATATAAAGAGCCATAAAAAACAAGTAGCATGCCTCAAAAATAGGATAAACAGTTACCAATCACACTCAGCAACTAAGTCAGCATGTATGTTGCATGAAATGCAATGCTGGGTAACAAAATGCATTCCGGAAGAAGGATGGACATCAACGAGGCGGCCCTAACACCAGCCACGGTGGGTACCTTCCTGCTCGCGTGTCTCTTACACCACACAAAAGTAGTCAGATCAGCAGTGAACCCGTAGGTCTGCCCATTCCGTCTGCTACTGAGGACCACCGTAGTGTCCTAAATATGGAAATCCGGGTCTTATGACCATTTTGGAATCCACCGAGGTCCGGTATCACGCCGTGTATTAACCTCAAAATGAGTGCATGAATGCAAGTGATTAGCCAAACAACGTCTCCGACCTCACCCGACACGTCGCCACGTGTTCTAGATAACTTAAAGTCTCTAAAAGAATACCCTAAGGTAAATGTCGATTCTGCGACAAAATACAATTAATCATAAACAAAAGAGTGCAACCACTCACGACAACTCTTCGAGTCATCAATGCTCTCACGAAGTCTCTCGCTTCTGTGGAGTCTCACACATTCACAAAGTCTCACGCTTCAGTGAAGTTTTATGCTTTCACAAGGTCTCACGCCTCAGTGAATTTACACACTTGCACGAAGTCTCACGCTTCAATGAAGTTTCATGCTGTTCACGAGGTCTCACGCCTCAGTGAAGATCCATGCTTTCCACAAGGTCTCACGCCTCAGTGGAGTATCACGCATTCACAAGGTCTCACACCTCCGTGAAGCTTCTCGGCTCATCCCTTGGATGGCTAAACAAACTGCTCCCAGAGCGAATGAGTATCAACATACCCAGAACTCGAAATCTTCTCAACACTTGGATCCGACGACACTTCTCGTTTTCCAAAACTAAACTTCAATCCAAAGCTTGCATCCGAGATTGTTATCTTTATTTAAAGGTTTAGAGGTTGTTTAATATCTTATGAATTTTCTTTATAAAAATAGCTCTTTTTAGTCTTATCGTATTTCCTATGAGTTTCAAAGTTCCCATAAACCCAAGTAATTCCCTGAGAAGGTCTCGATCCATTGGAGCATGACAAGGTCCGAACTCCGTTCGTCCTTTTAAAACTCTCTCAAAATCTCATAAAAATTCGGCATGACCTGCCCGTAAACCTCACTCTTCAGAATCTCAGGTACAAGTGGAATAGCATAAATAAAACAGCTCAGTCAAAAGCATAAACAGCATATTCCAACACATCCTAAGTTAACCATGTAGCACATAGCATGTGAATCATTTAGCACACAATATCATGGCCTCAAATACTCAACAAGGTCGGCCGAAGCCTCAGAGAACAATTCAGACATTTAGCAATTAAGTGCATAACACATAGATCAAGTCGAACTTGTCGACACCTAAAGCATTATCTAGTAATTCAGAGAGTAGCCCTCACCGGTGGGTCTTCCAGCTTCTTCCTCAATATGTTCTCCAAACTCTTCTCCTTGATTTCTTGGAATCTCCTCAAACGAACCTTAAGCAAAAATCACAGAAATCAACACCAAGAGTCAGAAACTCAGCAATCAAAGAGTCCTAGGGTTACACAGTACACTACTACCTCCTTGGTACGACAATCTAACGCGTTAAGACAAGTTTTCGAAAAATCGGATTCTCCTCCCCCCTTGATATAGCTCTCGGCCACTTTCCTTAATTGGGAGGGTCGATTTTCTTCGATCAAACTTGGTTCCTAGGTTAACATAAGCCGTAACTAAGACGGTTCTAGGCTCGGAAAAATTTTCGGATCGAAAACTGATATAGGGCAGTTTGGTCATTATTTTTAGCTCAGAATTTCAAAATTGGATTTTTGAAAAACAAATTGGATGGGGACGTCCACAACGACGTTTATGACGACAAATCCTACTAGCACTAAGCCAAGTCGATAGATTAGAGCGTAAAGGTTGCGACTTTGCCGAAAAATGGGTATTTAGGGTAGAAATTGATCCCGGCGGCATTTCGTCGACATTTGACAAAATCTAATCCGCAGAACACGCTCAGGAGCATGCAGGGAAGAAGTTTAGACGCTGAAATCAGCTGATTTGAACAGTTTTTCAAAAACCTCAAAATTTTGAACTCAGAAAGTCGCAGGAGAAATGGACAGAAACGACGATTCGAAGGAGAGTATAGATTACCTACCTCGAGGTCTTCGATTAGTGACGATCGGTGAAGCAAACGGGCAAGAAACGACGAAGATCCGAATCTCTCTCTCTCTCTAGGAACTCGCGGTTTTGGGGGTGGGGGAAAATGGGTTTTTTCTCAAAAAATCAAATTTTCAAGCTATTTATAGGTTTTGGAAAAAAACGGAAAAATGATTTTTTTGCGATTCCGATTTTTCCTGCGCGTTCCTCTGCGCATTCTAAGATAGGTTCTGGCGACAGAATTCCAGAACTCAAAATAGAATTCTTGGAATTAAACCAAAAGATCCGAAATCGGCATAAGTCGGTGTAAGTCGGTTTATCCCGAAAAACTACTTTTTGCAGTGATCGTCGGATGAGAAAACTTCCTTCTGAAGAAAGATTAGGAATGATGAGAGAAGTAGGAGAACGCGGGTGGAATCTTCATTTGAGTTTCCGGATAGAAAAAGTCTTCATCGTCTGTCGATCTTAGGTTTTTCGAACTATCAGGGATTCCGTTTCGGCAAACTTCCGAGAATTGGAATTTGACGTTCGTACTTTCCAGGATTTCGCATCGAAATGGTTGTTTAAGGACGGAAAAGAGAAGTTCTAACATTTCTCTGAGGATTTTTGGAATTAGTTTCCATCGTGTCCTAAAGCGTAAATTAACTATTCACTAATACCTTCGACCTAGGATTAAGCGTATGTTAGTCGTGCTATAACTCTTTCGGTTTTTCGATACATTCTTGGACTTTTCCTGAACCTCTTTCCTTCCCAAATTTATCTTAATCAAATAACTCTTTTATTTTATTCACTTATCCAAAGCGTTAAAACTTGGGCCTTACATTACTACCCTCCAAAAAGAAAGTTTCGACCTCGAAACTTAAGGGTCAGTAAAAAGTTCTGGATACTGTTCCTTGATCTTTTCCTTCAGCTCCCACGTTGCATCGCCGGTGTCCTTGTTCCAAATAACCTTCACTAACTCGATCTCTTTACCCCTCAACTGCTTTACCCTTGTGTCACCAATGCTGATTGGCGGTGTCTCGAAAGACAAGTTATCCTTCAACTCAATGTCATCCAGCTCGATGACGTGCGTCGGATCAGCAATATACTTCCGCAGTTGTGACACATGGAATACATCGTGAACGTTTGATAGAAAAGGCGGTAGTGCGATCTGGTAAGCTACCGGTCCTACACGACGAGTAATCTGATAAGGTCCAATGAACTTTGGCGTCAGCTTTCTTGACTTGATTGCTCGACCAACTCCTGTAGTCTGGGTAACTCGCAGGAACACATGATCTCCTTCTTCGAATTCCAGGGTTCTGCGCCTTTGATCTGCATAGCTCTTCTGTCTACTCTGAGAAGCCTTCATCTTCTCCCTGATCTGTTTAATCTTCTCAGTTGTCTGTTGCAGAAGTTCCGGTCCTACTAACAAATTCTCTCCATCTTGATACCAACATAAAGGTGTTCTACACTTGCGGCCATACAATGCCTCATACGGTGCCATACCTATGGTCGTATGAAAACTGTTGTTATATGTGAATTCAATCAGTGGCAATAGGGTGTCCCAACTGCCCTTATTGTCTAACACGCAAGCTCGTAGCAAATCCTCCAATGATTGGATAGTTCTCTCAGTTTGCCCATCAGTCTGTGGATGATAAGCAGAGCTTAATCTCAGCCTCGTTCCCAAAGCCTCATGAAGAGCTCCCCACAGATGTGAAGTAAACTTCGGGTCTCTATCGAAAACGATACTTGTTGGCACTCCATGAAGTCGCACAATCTCAGCTATATAAATCTCTGATAGCTTATCCACGTTGTACGTAGTTCTCACAGGTATGAAATGAGCCGACTTAGTCAGTCGATCCACGATTACCCAAATCGAGTCATATCCTCTTTGAGTTCTTGGTAATGCCACGACAAAATCCATCGATATGCTATCCCATTTCCATTGAGGTACATCCAAGCTTTGTAGCATACCCGCAGATTTCTGATGTTCCACCTTCGCCTTTTGACAGGTTAAACATGCAGCTACATATTCTGCCACTTGTCTTTTCATTCCTGGCCACCAAAAATTCACCTTCAAGTCCTGGTGCATCTTTTTCATTCCAGGGTGAATGCTCAGCTTACTTTTGTGACCTTCGTCCAGTATCAACCTCCTTAAGTCAGGGTTGTTGGGTACGCAAACTCTACCCTTACACCGTAGGATATTGTCACTTCCTACCTTGAATTCCGGGTCCTTACCCTGAATTACCACATCCTTTTTTCCGAGTAAAAATTCATCTTGTAACTGTTGGTCTCGGATTTCTTCCATCAATCCATTGGTAATCCTGATCATCCCGAACCTCAGTTCTCCCTCGGATACTCTTACGTCCAAACTCAAATCTCGGAATTGTTCCAGCAGTTGTAGCTCCTTCACCATCATTGACGAGATATGCATTTTCCTGCTCAATGCATCAGCAACAACATTAGCTTTTCCAGGATGGTATTGTAAGGTAAAATCGTAATCCTTGAGAAACTCCATCCAACGTCGTTGTCTCATGTTCAACTCCTTCTGGTCAAACAAGTACTTCAAGCTCTTGTGATCGCTAAATATGGTGAAATTGCATCCATATAAGTGATGTCTCCAGATCTTCAACGAAAACACAATGGCAGCAAGTTCTAAGTCATGAGTCGGATAGTTCTTCTCATGAGTCTTCAGTTGTCGTGAAGCATAAGCTACCACCTTCCGATGCTGCATCAGCACACATCCCAACCCTTGATGCGAAGCATCACAGTACACTTCATACGGTTCCTCTGGTTGCGGTAAGACGAGCACAGGTGACGTCGTCAAACGTTCCTTCATTGTCTGAAAGCTAGTTTCGCACGCTTCGGTCCATGCAAAAGGTTGATCCTTTCTCGTAAGTTGAGTCAAGGGTCCAACGATCTTGGCGAAATTCTCAATGAAGCGACGATAGTACCCCGCCAAACCGACAAAACTCCTGATCTCAGTCACGGTCTTTGGCCGTTCCCATGACAACACCGTCTCTACCTTTGCTGGATCCACAGCTATACCTTCTTTAGAGATCACATGGCCCAAGAATTTTACCTCTTCGAGCCAAAATTCACACTTAGAAGGGTTGGCGTACAACTTTGTCTCTCTCAACACTTGTAAAACCTGACGCAAGTGCCCTTCATGATCTTCAGCGTTCTTTGAGTAGATCAGAATGTCGTCGATAAACACCACGACGAATCGATCCAAGAACGGATGGAATGTCCTGTTCATGTAATCCATGAAGATAGCAGGTGCGTTTGTCACCCCAAATGGCATCACTAGATACTCATAGTGTCCATAACAAGTCCGGAATGCCGTCTTCTGGATATCCTCAGTCTTTACTCTGATCTGATGGTAACCCGACTTCAGGTCTATCTTTGAGAATATCGCAGCTCCTCGTAGTTGATCCATCAAATCATCAATTCTGGGTAGCGGATACCTATTCTTGACGGTTACTTTGTTCAGTTGTCGATAGTCGACACAAAGTCTAGATTTCCCATCCTTCTTTTTCACCAATAAGACGGGTGCTCCCCAAGGTGAAACGCTTGGTCGGATGAATCCCTTCGACAGGAGATCCTCAAGTTGAGACTTCAACTCCACCAATTCCGCAGGTGCCATCCGATATGGTGCAATCGAAATCGGTCCTGTTCCCGGTACGATGTCAATAGCAAACTCAATGTCGCGTACAGGCGGCAAACCAGGTACATCGCCAGGAAAAACATCCGCGAAGTCCCTCACAACTGGAATATTACTCACTTCCGAATTCCCTTTACTCTCCAAGCTCAACAAAACTGAATACTCTTGAGATCCTTCATTCAGAGAGACATTAATATGATTGGCGGATAGATACTCGGAAAGGTCCGAGTCAGGAAATACCACTCTCTTTCGGCTACAGTCCAGAAGACAATGGTAGTGGGACAACCAGTCCATCCCTAGGATAACATCTAGGTTCTTGAGAGTTAGGCACACTAGGTTAGCATGGTAAACTTTATCCCTATAGGTTACTGGGCAATACATGCATGCAGTGTCGGCAAGCAGAGTTTTGGCAGGTGTGGTAACTATAAGATCGAAACTCAAAGCAGTAACGGGAAGTTTTAATCTAGTAGCACATTCCCTAGAGATAAAAGAGTGCGTTGCTCCGGAATCGAAAAGTACAGTTAGGAGATTACCGTCAATCTCGCAATCTCCCCTGATCAGACCATCAACCCCTTCAGCTTCTTCACCATCCATGGTGTAGACTCTTGCCTTGGCAGCAGGACGCTTCCCACGAGCAGTGTTAACAGCCGGTTCTGTCTTGGGTGCTCTGCATTGAGCAGCAGTATGCCCCAACTTGTTACAGTTAAAGCATTTGGGCCTCATGTCAGTACAAGCATTGGCATAGTGCCCAGGCTGCCCACATCTGTAACAGGTCATCTCCCTGTTCACAGTCTGACCTCCAGAACCTCCAGCAGTACCCACCGTGGGCCTATAAGATCCTGAAGCAATCCCTCTACCTGCAGGACGTTGATACGGCCTCCTACTCTGAAATCTCCCTCTGCCTTGAAAATTTTGAGAGCCCGACCTCATCGGCCCTCCTGTCCCAACACGGTTCAGTCTCCTGTTCTTCATTATCTCCACCTCAGTGGCTTTCTCAACCAAAGTCTGAAAACGAGTGATTCCCAACGGTTTCACCGAGTCTTCAATATCGGGCCTCAGCCCATTCACAAAGCGCTTGCACATGTAGGGTTCATCGACCCCATTGCGGAAGAATCGAAAGTGCTTGGCCAACGATTCCAGCTTGGCAGCATATTCCGGGATGGACATGCTACCCTGACGAAGTGTCAGGAATTGCGACTCACGCTCGTCCCGAGCACTATCTGGAAAATACTTTTCCAGAAAAGCAGCACGAAACGAAACCCAGTTCACTTCCAAGTTGTTTGCTTCCATCATTCCTCTGGCGCCTCTCCACCAGTACTCAGCATCACCCAACAGTAGAAAGGTTGCCATTCCCACCTTGGCCCCCTCAGCAGTCTGCAATACACCGAAGATCTTTTCAATCTCCTGGATCCAGAGATCCGCTTTGTCCGGGTCAGTACCCCCCGAGAACTTAGGAGGATCTTGTCTCCTGAAATCATTTAATCCCTTATTCTGATCCAGAGTTATTTCCCTCTGGCGTTGGTGCTGATCACGTGCCTCCTCAGCAGCACGCCTCATAGCATTATCGTTTGCCTGTGCAGTCACAGCTTGGGCCATAGTGGCCATCATCTCAGCTAGTTGGTTAGCGTTCACCATGTTCCGCTAAATTAACAAACAGTTAGTGCTCATCATAAGATAGCATCCAATATAACTATACAATATGATTAAGCAATAACTTCAAACAATTCTAAGCGAAAAATCGCTTGGCAGACAATCAATTTTTACTCTTTGCAGAGTCACACAACCTAGCACAGAAGACCTATTCCCCAAAGACTCCCGAAGGACTCGACAAGCTCTGATACCACAGATGTAACACCCCGATTTCGGTGGCGTCACTTTAGTAACCAAAAGAAAATACTTTAAGCGGAAAAACGTGAATTATTTTTTTTTCGACAATATAACTAAAGACAGAAAGCAATAAAACTTCCCAACAAAAGATAAAAGGAACTACTATACAACTATATATACATGCCTCGCTAAACACTACCACGTCACGAGTAACCTCCAGTGACGGGTGACAGAAAAGAGTAACGCCCGAAGGCAATATGTACAGTCCAAGATAAAGATACTGTGTCCGCAACACTAAACTACAAAATCTGAGAGCAAGTTGGCCCAGCGGCCTAAGAAAAGACCCCCTAAATCCAACCAGCTCTCTGTGATCTCCATAGGAAACCACACAAAAGCTACCGGTAGGAAAACTACCCTGTCCCCAAAAACGGAAGCATGACGGTCAGAGCATCGACACTACTCCTACACTATCCCTACCCGAGGAGCCCACACTAGCACTCGATCCTACACGCTAGCGCGGTCGTCATCCGAATCTGCATCCAGGACGACTAGGTCGACGTACTCAACACTGCCCTCTCTGTCCACCCTAATGCGCTCCTGCACTGGACTCTCGGGCTCGGGGCCCGGAACGAGATCCGCGACGACAGCAGCAGCAGTAGACGGACTAGACTCCGTCGAAGCCCCACCTACTGGCACCTCCTCAGAAGGGTCCTCATCATCTGAAGGGGATGGTGGCGGTGGAGGTACTCCCAAGCCGGGTCCACAGTGTACTCCTGGAGGCAGGTTGAAGCTCACTATGTGCCTCCTCATCACTCCCTCCGTCAAGCGTCCAAATCGGTCGACACGGTCCTCCATGATCCGACCGGTGTAGGTCGCACGGTGGCCCTCGGAATCGACCACCCATGCACCTGGGTCGTCTTGGTCAAGCATCTCGTACCTGGTCCCCCCCCGACGGGCTGACCATGGTAAACCAATCCCCCATACTCATCTGACAAATGGCGTAGTCCGCCCAAACACACACAGCAGACGCGAGGGTCAACTCCAAAGAATTATATAATTAATAAAACCAGATATATTTATAGGATAATAAATACTCGCCTCTCAGGCTTATGAGTTTTGGGATAGCTTCCTAGGGTTGCATGTATCACAATGAATATAAAGAGCCATAAAAACAAGTAACATGCCTCAAAAATAGGATAAACAGTTACCAATCACACTCAGCAACTAAGTCAGCATGTATGTTGCATGAAATGCAATGCTGGGTAACAAAATGCATTCCGGAAGAAGGATGGACATCAACGAGGCGGCCCTAACACCAGCCACGGTGGGTACCTTCCTGCTCGCGTGTCTCTTACACCACACAAAAGTAGTCAGATCAGCAGTGAACCCGTAGGTCTGCCATTCCGTCTGCTACTGAGGACCACCGTAGTGTCCTAAATATGGAAATCCGGGTCTTATGACCATTTTGGAATCCACTGAGGTCCGGTATCACGCCGTGTATTAACCTCAAAATGAGTGCATGAATGCAAGTGATTAGCCAAACAACGTCTCCGACCTCACCCGACACGTCGCCACGTGTTCTAGATAACTTAAAGTCTCTAAAAGAATACCCTAAGGTAAATGTCGATTCTGCGACAAAATACAATTAATCATAAACAAAAGAGTGCAACCACTCACGACAACTCTTCGAGTCATCAATGCTCTCACGAAGTCTCTCGCTTCTGTGGAGTCTCACACATTCACAAAGTCTCACGCTTCAGTGAAGTTTTATGCTTTCACAAGGTCTCACGCCTCAGTGAATTTACACACTTGCACGAAGTCTCACGCTTCAATGAAGTTTCATGCTGTTCACGAGGTCTCACGCCTCAGTGAAGATCCATGCTTTCCACAAGGTCTCACGCCTCAGTGGAGTATCACGCATTCACAAGGTCTCACACCTCCGTGAAGCTTCTCGGCTCATCCCTTGGATGGCTAAACAAACTGCTCCCAGAGCGAATGAGTATCAACATACCCAGAACTCGAAATCTTCTCAACACTTGGATCCGACGACACTTCTCGTTTTCCAAAACTAAACTTCAATCCAAAGCTTGCATCCGAGATTGTTATCTTTATTTAAAGGTTTAGAGGTTGTTTAATATCTTATGAATTTTCTTTATAAAAATAGCTCTTTTTAGTCTTATCGTATTTCCTATGAGTTTCAAAGTTCCCATAAACCCAAGTAATTCCCTGAGAAGGTCTCGATCCATTGGAGCATGACAAGGTCCGAACTCCGTTCGTCCTTTTAAAACTCTCTCAAAATCTCATAAAAATTCGGCATGACCTGCCCGTAAACCTCACTCTTCAGAATCTCAGGTACAAGTGGAATAGCATAAATAAAACAGCTCAGTCAAAAGCATAAACAGCATATTCCAACACATCCTAAGTTAACCATGTAGCACATAGCATGTGAATCATTTAGCACACAATATCATGGCCTCAAATACTCAACAAGGTCGGCCGAAGCCTCAGAGAACAATTCAGACATTTAGCAATTAAGTGCATAACACATAGATCAAGTCGAACTTGTCGACACCTAAAGCATTATCTAGTAATTCAGAGAGTAGCCCTCACCGGTGGGTCTTCCAGCTTCTTCCTCAATATGTTCTCCAAACTCTTCTCCTTGATTTCTTGGAATCTCCTCAAACGAACCTTAAGCAAAAATCACAGAAATCAACACCAAGAGTCAGAAACTCAGCAATCAAAGAGTCCTAGGGTTACACAGTACACTACTACCTCCTTGGTACGACAATCTAACGCGTTAAGACAAGTTTTCGAAAAATCGGATTCTCCTCCCCCCTTGATATAGCTCTCGGCCACTTTCCTTAATTGGGAGGGTCGGTTTTTCTTCGATCAAACTTGGTTCCTAGGTTAACATAAGCCGTAACTAAGACGGTTCTAGGCTCGGAAAAATTTTCGGATCGAAAACTGATATAGGGGCAGTTTGGTCATTATTTTTAGCTCAGAATTTCAAAATTGGATTTTTGAAAAACAAATTGGATGGGGACGTCCACAACGACGTTTATGACGACAAATCCTACTAGCACTAAGCCAAGTCGATAGATTAGAGCGTAAAGGTTGCGACTTTGCCGAAAAATGGGTATTTAGGGTAGAAATTGATCCCGGCGGCATTTCGTCGACATTTGACAAAATCTAATCCGCAGAACACGCTCAGGAGCATGCAGGGAAGAAGTTTAGACGCTGAAATCAGCTGATTTGAACAGTTTTTCAAAAACCTCAAAATTTTGAACTCAGAAAGTCGCAGGAGAAATGGACAGAAACGACGATTCGAAGGAGAGTATAGATTACCTACCTCGAGGTCTTCGATTAGTGACGATCGGTGAAGCAAACGGGCAAGAAACGACGAAGATCCGAATCTCTCTCTCTCTCTAGGAACTCGCGGTTTTGGGGGTGGGGGAAAATGGGTTTTTTCTCAAAAAATCAAATTTTCAAGCTATTTATAGGTTTTGGAAAAAACGGAAAAATGATTTTTTTGCGATTCCGATTTTTCCTGCGCGTTCCTCTGCGCATTCTAAGATAGGTTCTGGCGACAGAATTCCAGAACTCAAAATAGAATTCTTGGAATTAAACCAAAAGATCCGAAATCGGCATAAGTCGGTGTAAGTCGGTTTATCCCGAAAAACTACTTTTTGCAGTGATCGTCGGATGAGAAAACTTCCTTCTGAAGAAAGATTAGGAATGATGAGAGAAGTAGGAGAACGCGGGTGGAATCTTCATTTGAGTTTCCGGATAGAAAAAGTCTTCATCGTCTGTCGATCTTAGGTTTTTCGAACTATCAGGGATTCCGTTTCGGCAAACTTCCGAGAATTGGAATTTGACGTTCGTACTTTCCAGGATTTCCCATCGAAATGGTTGTTTAAGGACGGAAAAGAGAAGTTCTAACATTTCTCTGAGGATTTTTGGAATTAGTTTCCATCGTGTCCTAAAACGTAAATTAACTATTCACTAATACCTTCGACCTAGGATTAAGCGTATGTTAGTCGTGCTATAACTCTTTCGGTTTTTCGATACATTCTTGGACTTTTCCTGAACCTCTTTCCTTCCCAAATTTATCTTAATCAAATAACTCTTTTATTTTATTCACTTATCCAAAGCGTTAAAACTTGGGCCTTACACTTGCGGAGCCCTCAGGTCCAAGGAGCTTTAAGGTAATTTCTTTATATCTACTATCAGTATTTAGGGTTCAGCATAAATAAAAATGAAAATAAGCAAACCAGCAATAATACCTGCACACTTTTTATATTCATAAATTCTTCACAGATGGTAACATTTTGGTCCAGCTATAACTTTCTTTGAATGTTCTGTGATGAGTTCACCTTGGATTCAGTGAAGAGTTTGTGCTATTGTTATCATTATTGATATATTTAACCACTAATATCTATTAAGATTGTGATTTTTCACGCATCGAAAGCTTAATTTATGTTTTGATATTCATGGCTGACATGTTCATTTGATAATTGTGTTGTTTTAGGTATGAATCGCCTTATTGGAGATCCCTTGCCGCAAACCGCATTCAAGTTGCATGGAGATATAGACAGAAACGTCTGAGTCGTGTTAATTCCTCAGTAACAACTAAACATTGAGGTAGTAGTTGTAATGTTACATCTGATTTTTTTTGATAGGATAATGTTACATCTGATATTCTGGTTTGGCAGTTTTTTAATGTCGTTTTTGGGTTTAATATGAGCATATAGTGGCCAAACTTTATATTTGGATTGACTTGTGTGGCAGGTTTGGGCATCTTCTAGGTGTTAGTCTCCAAAGCATGAGTGATCCATCAGGTTCTTTGTAAACCTTTATTATCACTTCATTTATCAATTACTTTCATAATTCTTTGGTTTCATAATTCTGTGGAATTTGGATGTTCTGTTTCCCATATACATAATCCTTGATGCCAAAAGATCATGAAACTTGCTTTTTAAATACAATAGTATTCTTTCATCTTTTCTTTAGATACAAAGACTTGCATTGTTATCTAACTGTTAAAGAGAAATAATTATTTTGAATTGAAATTGTGTGATTTAATTATGTGTGATGACAAAGCTGTTGAAATTGAGCTATTTAAACTGCTTCTAGGGACTGTTATTTGCATTCTGAATTGCAGGTAACTAATATGACAAGGGGACTTATTGTTGATGCAGACTGGACTTTATCTATTATACATACTCATGTGTAGTTTAATATATATCCTCTTTGTCTTTGTGGAGCTTGGACTTTTTATGCATGGACTACATATTCCCACTGTTTTATAACCGTGGCAATAGAGGCCACATATTGCCACACTCTATTGCCACGGTTACGCACATGACCGTAGCAATATTTGGACTCTATTGCCACGGTTACGACGTAACCGTGGCAATTTCTGGCCTCTATTGCCACGGTTACCATTTACGACCTGTGGTAATAGGCTAATCAATTGCCACGGTTCTCCCTTGAACCGTGGCAATTGAGCAATTGCCACGCAAGCTATCGCCACGATTAAACCGTGGCGAAAGGGCGTGCGGAACCGTGGCGAAAAGCCTTTTCTGTAGTAGTGCATTATGCCACCGGAACCACTATTAGATCAAGATTTGGTTTTGTTATACATCTCTAGGTTTTGATGATAACAAGTATATATTTGTGTATGAACAACTTTGGTACTCTAACGTTTGTCTTTTATGTGTTTCACAAACATGATCTGACTCTGATTGAAAGATGAATTCATCAGAAGTCAAAGACCAAAGATTGACCAATTCAGAAGGAGCTGAACAAGCTATCCTTATCAGGATAAGATATTTCTAAACCTTAAACTATGATTTGTTTTAGTTTTTGTTCATCAAAATATATGGTTTTGTCATCATCAAAAAGGGGGAGATTGTTAGACCAAGATTTGGTTCTGTTGTACATCTCTAAGTTTTGATGATAACAAGTATATATTTGTGTATCAACAACTTTGGTACTATAACGTTTGTCTTTTATGTGTTTGACAAACACGATCTGACTCTGATTGAAAGATGGATTCATTAGAAGTCAAAGACCAAAGATTGACCATTAATCCGCTTCTGCACTCACTGCATTCTGATGAACGGTAGATTATTTCTTCAAGTTCTGAAGATGAAGCTTTGATATTGGGTTCTGAAGATCAAGTGCTGAAGACTCGAAGTTCTGAGTGAACGGTCAAAGACTCTGAAGACCCAAAGAAAGCTGGTTCTGAAGACCAAGTGCTTCTACTCTAAAGACCAGAAGTTCTGAAGTGAACGGTCTAGATGTTGAAGACTTGAAGTTCTGAAGATCCAAGCAACCTCGTGACTGTGATTAGAAGCTTCATAAGTTCCAATATAAAGTGCCTCTGAAGATCAGAAGTCAAAAGCAAAAGGATTTGTACAAGTGAACTAGGATAAAATCTTTGTGTCTTTCTTTTTTATCCTTTGCTCCTTCCATCCTTTGAAACCGAGAGATTTGCTTGAAATCTTAAAGGAAACGTTTTATTTGCAAATCCCCTTTTTAGTGTTTTTCATACCTACGACCACTAGCTGAACGGGTGCAAAGATCTGAATGCTAAACGTAGTGGTTCAGGAAAATCAGCTGCATTTAATGAGGCCTATAAATATATGGGAAAGAATATTGCAAAGGATATTTAGATCCCAAAGAAGAAACCCGTATTTAATGTGGGAATAGTCAAGGAGCATCAGATAATCAAAATATTATTGGGTCCGAGAAAACAAGATTTTGTGGGGAAGCATGGGAGAGAAATATGGAAAGTTTGGAAAAAAAAAACAGCTTTTCTTACATGTGGAACAGCACAGACTTGGTACAAATCTTTCGTGTTTGGAAGAAACGACAACAATGAAGACAAAGCCAAGCATTATAACAACAATGATTCAACTCCTAGCGTGCCGTACTCATAATGCGAGTTATATTTTGAAGGCTATCCCCATCTTCCAGTCATGTTTTTAATGATTGGGTTTGAATATTTTAAAATAATTGAGGAGAATGTTAGAGGTGCAATGAATGATGTTGAAAAGATCTTTATCAAGGATTTGATCCATGGAAAAAGCCAGATATTATCATCCTTTTGGAAATCCGTTGTGAGTTTAGCTGTCTTTGT
This sequence comes from Lotus japonicus, assembly GCF_012489685.1. Lineage (NCBI taxonomy): Eukaryota > Viridiplantae > Streptophyta > Magnoliopsida > Fabales > Fabaceae > Lotus > Lotus japonicus. Next base: position 41,064,034 of record NC_080042.1, read on the forward strand.
CCTTTTTGGAACTCTCAGAGGTTGACTCCTACTTTTACGGAGGAATTCGTTGGCTTTATTTGCGGAATCTCTATGATAACAACAATTACTCAATTCCTAGCATGACGTAAACCTGATGCGAGTTAGATTTTGAAGGGAGTAATGATATATACACATCTCATTTTTTAAACACTTCATTTCCACCTCTTTTTATATCTATCTCTCATCTTATCATCTATCACATCTCATATTTTCTCTCTCTTACTTTTTCTTTTCTTCCTATCTCTCTCACCATTCCACCTCTCCACCTCAAAAGAGAGGTGTAGATGAAACATTACTCATTTTGGAGGCCATCCCCATTTCCAGTCATGTTTTTAATGATTGGGTTTGAATATTTTAAAATAATTGAGTGGGTTGTCCGAGGTACAATGAATGATGTTGGAAACCTCTTCATTAAAGATTTTATCCGTGTTAAAAAACTAGATATTATCATCCTTTTGGAAATATGTTGTTAGTTCAGTCGTATTCGTCCTTTTTGAAAGTTTCTGGGGTTGACTCCTACTTCTACGTAGAAAGTCGTTGGCTTTATTTGTGGAATCTGGGTGCTCACAAATAACGTATCTAATCTCTCATTTTTGCCCTTAGATATGCATCACGAAGTCATCTCCTTTAAAAATTGTAGGAAGACTTTTTCTTGGATTTGAAGTGAGGTATATGCCCCATAAGCTAGCCGAATGGGAGATGTTGTGGCAGCACTTGATTGTGTTGCATCAGAGCTTTGTGAAAACTGTCTTCTTGTACGGGATTGATGAAATTATTCATCCTTCATAAGTTCGTGGTGGGGTCTTCTTCGGGAATAACACTTTTAGTTTTTCAGCGATCTTGGATGAGTCTAGAATGGTGGATTTGAATGTAGTTGGCGATAAATTTACTTCGAAACATCTTCAAAAACATTGACAGGTATGCAAAGGAAATTGGATACTATAATTACTTTTGATCTGGTTTAGTATAAAGATGAATTGCAAAGAGAATATAGGAGTATTTTGAAGCTCAGATATGGAGCGCAAAGATAGAACCATGGGCAAGGAAGGCATTGGAACCGAAGTCTCCACCCCATGGAAAGTTAAGAAGACCAAAAGAGCACTACAAAAGAATCCCTTAAAGAATATATATAAAAATAAATCCCACCAAAACGTACCTGATTTAAGCCTCCAACACTATGTGAGGAATCAAAACAAAAGAGGAAATTAAATCACCATTTGATTAAGCTTTAAGAGACTTCCCTTCTCCACGTCCAACTGCAAAATGGAAGGAAACAAAACGACACTCTTTAACTCCCAAAAAGATATTTGCATAATTCATATTCCTCTTAAATGCTAGTTTTAACACCTCACACGCACCATCAACATGCATCTCATTAGATATTTGTAAATTCTCACTTTCATCCGACCAAACAAGAAGTGTAATTTTAGGGAGTAAAATCTCGTCAGCCGCCCTAGAGCCCCATGCTCATATATAATAACCATTTATCATAAACCATCTCCTCCTCTTCCGGTGAGAATAGTGCCATGCAAGGACCATTCGCCTTCCCCATCAAAACATCCCGCCATGACTTTGAAGGAAATCCAGGTTCACATCTTTTCACCACCAAAATTGCTACCCTGAATCTTCCACCCTCTTGGACAGAGAGTCTGAATCTACCACTGTCTTTTGATGCAAACAAGATCCACCTTTGATTGTGTTGCATCAGAGCATTGTGAAAATTGGCTTCTTGTAAGGGATTAATGAAATTCATCATCCTTTATAAGTTCGTGTTGCGGTCTTCTTCGGGGATAAATCTTTTAGATTTGCATATCGATCTTGGATGAGTCTAGAATGGTGAATTTGAATGTGGTGTGATCTAGGAGAGACCAAGCTACCCGTTGACAAGGGGTAGGTGAGGAGGGATCTGGACGTGATGAGGGGGCTCCAAGTAGGCAAGGTCCCGGGAGGGGCTCCTGCAAGACACTCCGATGCTAAAGTCAGTGAGGGAAGTTGTAAGAATGGTGAAGTTGGAGAGAATACGTTACCTTTAGATAGAAGGAGTGTTCCCTTTATATAGGAGAGGCAGGATTAGGGTTGGAGCCATGCAACGTCATGCATGGCTCGTACATGAGGGCATGGATCACCGTTGGATCCCCTGCAGAGGAACAGTGATCCAACGGTCTGGGGGGCCCTACGGACCTGCACCAGCCAACCTACCCCTAGGGTAGTTGGCCTAGGTCAACCCCTATGTAGTGGGCCCCGGGTTCCTTGTCTTCACCCTTAGTGGTGGGGCTCGGGAGTAGGGGGCTCTTGGCTTCCCCCAAACGGCCCCCTATCTGGGACTTTTGGTGGGTCCGGCTCTGTCCTAGGTCCCCTGTCCGTCCCCGGTCGGGGTTCCCAGAACAGTAGCCCCCTAGCCCTGGTCGGCTGTTCCAGCGGAGCGTGGGCTAATCGCGTCCTGGGCTGGTGGTGTCATGGAGGTGCTCGGGGTCGTTACGTAGAGGTCAAACATTTAAACTTTTATTCATTAATTTATTCATTAATGGTGGGGCCGTTTGGCCATTACATTTAGTACCCCTAGAAAGGGGGTGTTACTCGCATGGCGTTGTAGCGGAGGCGGACGGCCCTTAGGTCCCTGTCGAGACCCTCTCGTACGGCCAGAAGGGAGGCCAGCTCGGCTTTGATCTCGCCCATCGTTCCCGTCTCTTCGCCCCTGTGTTCTGCGGCAGACACCTCGAGGCCCCAAATTAGCATGTTAACCTCCAGGCGGCGTCGGTGCAATTCCCACATCTCCTCCGTCCGCCCCAAGAAGGTCAGCAAACCCGCCTTCAGTTGGGGGTCCAGATCCTCTGTCAGAAGCCTGCTGACCAGGGATCTGATCCTATCAGGGGTGGTGACCTGCGTTTGGTAGGAGTAGTATAGGTCGCAATCCAGAGCCTCGGCCCTGAGTGCCTTCAGGTAAGTCTCCTTGGAGATCATTTTGTCTTTGGGGTGAGCGTGAAGCCTGCAAGGGGGGTGGTTACTATTTATAAACGAAACGTTCGTGGGAGGTAACGCCCTTTAGCGTTTTCCCATGCGTTTCTCTTGGGAAATGAGAGGGGCATTAAATTCAATTAATCATATTAAAAAAAATAAAAAGCCATCTGGAAAAGCTGAGTGGGATTAAAAGCAAGCCACATTAGACCCAAACTTACTTTGGACCCAATTGGATTAAAAAATATATTTTAGGGATTCAATTTGATGCTAAAATTTTACAAGGATCGGGTTTGATTCCCTTTACAATTTCAGGGACCAAAATAGTATTTAAGCATAAAAAAAAATAACTTCAATTGTGGGGAAAAGAAATTCACATTATACTATTTACTAGTATTGATCCCGCGTCATGCACGAATGGAATAAGAGTACTTTATCGGCATACATCTGACCTTTTCATATTTCCTCTCTCGTTATTATGCTTTGAATACATATATTACCTATTTAAGTTTTTTTTTTTAAACTCTATTTAATTTGTTTTTTCTAATCCAAGCTACATTCTAATTTTTTTTTTCTAGTTTGTTATGCTTTGAGTCAATGTACCAAAACCATTTTAATCTGAGAGATGTATATACGAAAACATAAAATATATATTTTTTTTTAGTTAATTTGTGGACCTGACCCGCCCTAGAAAGAGCATGAAGAAGACGCGCTTTGTCCTTAGTATTAAGGACTCGATGTCTTGCAGGCATGTGGACCAGACCCGGACCCGCCCTATGTGGTCTTGGCGGGACCTCTGATGTATACCTCTGTGTGGGACATGACGGATTGAGATTCTTGTACGTGTGTCAAGACCATAATTGTACGTGTGTCAAGACCATAATTGTACGTGTGTCGAGACTATAACTGTACACATGTTATGAATATGACTACTGGGTTGTTACCGTCAAGGCCTAATAGATTGAGAACAAGACCCAAATGTAATAGGTTTAGGTCAAGAGTCAAGCCCCACTATAAAAGACTAGACTCCTATTGAATAAAGTAGGTTCTCTCTTATACTCAACAATGACTACCATAAATCCTAGATGAAGTTCTTCCATATTCATGTAAGAACAATTTCCAAATCAATCATATTAAACTATTTGATATTAATTATTTTATGGCATATTTGATATCATTATGAACATAAGATATTACATTCAAATTTTTTTATCGTGTAATATAAAAAATAACCATAATCATTAACAAAAAGATTTTATCAGCATATATCTTAATGGTAGAAAAATCACAATTAACTTTTATTTATTATTCTAATGTCATTAAAAAACATTAAATGTCAAATTAATATAATAGTTATTTACGAAAAAGTCACAATCAACTTTTTTTAATTATTATAATGTTATTAATAACTATTAAATGCAATAATAATACATCAATTATGTTTAAAAATATAAAATTATTTAATATTCAAATTACTAAAAATCAGAAAATATAAATATGACATCCTCTCTATCGTCCATATTACACCCTCAATTCCAATGGACTTTAAGTTGAAGGATATCACTTGTTGAATTGTTAGATCCATTGTATGCCAATTCACATTGCCCACAGAACTACACAAACACAGTCTAAATCATATATTACATTACCGTTTGAATCATAAATTCCTCCTTTTGCTTTGCTGATTCGTTTCTATAATTTTATCTCCGTTTTTTTCTAATTAAATTATTGTTGCCTTTTTAGTAAATTATAATTTTTTTAACGTACTGTTGAGCTGGATATCACTTTTTCCCTTACTTTACATGGTTGATACAGCAAGTAACTCCTCGATTGAGATTCTCTGTGCATGATATCCATGCACATCTATCTGGTTTCACCATCCAACACGCCAATACAAGTAGCAAACAAAACCTTCCTATGTTCCACCCAACCATATTTTGTCAAACTTTGATGCATTGTTACTGTTACCGTAAAACTTAACACCCAACCTTGTAATCACACATATTCAGAAATAGTTTCATTCTTTTTATTTTATTTAAATTAAATCTATATTCTGATGTCTTTAGAAACTTTACATTATTTGAGTTATTTTACAGGTTAAATCTTTTGTATCATATACAAACAATCTAACAAACACGCCAACAAGCAGGAATTTTCTCATGCCTGGATACTAATCACGTGCTCTTCACACCTCCCTTCGATACCAACCATAACGTCTTCTTTTCAAACAACAAAAGCCCCACCACATTCACAGAATCAACGTGCATTCCCCCTCACACTAAAAATTCACTTATAAAAGCATAAACACCAGACCCCTTTCTTTCACAATTCCATTTCCACAACATCCAAATTTCCAACATGTCCGAGCAACAAGGCGGCGATGGCACTTCCACAGTCAGGCGTAGAGGCGCCACTTCAAGGCGTGGCATGGCAACACCAGACATAGAGGCAGCAGCACCAACTGGACCATGTGGTGCTTGCAAGTTCTTGAGGAGGAAGTGCAGCAGTGAGTGCATCTTTGCACCCCACTTTGATCCGGACCAGGGTCCAGCAAGGTTTGCTGCTGTGCACAAGGTGTTTGGTGCTAGCAATGTGTCAAAGTTCCTGATGAATATTCCGATGAACCGCCGCGATGAAGCGGTGACAACTATCTGCTACGAGGCTCAAGCTAGGCTATCTGATCCTGTTTATGGTTGTGTCCCTACCATTCTGAACTTACAACAACAGGTTTGATCGGAATATCTAGATACATTTAGTTTTGCAGCTTCTACTACTTTCTATTGATTTCGTGGTAATTAATATATTTTCTATCAGATTAAATGCCTCTATAAAGTTAAAAGTTAAGTTTTTTTATTCTATATGAATGGTCAAGAACTCAAGATCCTGTCATGTATAGATGATTTTAAAATGGACACACCAGCAAAGCCACTGTCCAGTGTGCATAGCACTCGGATATTGGGATTACATATATGAATTTGCGCAGAAACAGTATTTTCTCATAACTTAATATGTTCCTAAAACATATTGAAAGATTAGACAATTATTGAGACACTCCTTTAATTTTTTAATTTGTTTCCAGCAAAAAAAAAAAAACAGAACATAAGGGAAAAAGATAAAGGAAAAAGACAAAGCTACAACAGTTTTATTCATCCATAAAAAACTCACATTTTTTGCCAATTCAGGTTGCATCTTTACAGGAACAGCTCACTATGCTGCAAACTCAGATAATACATGGTAGTTTGGCATATCCAAATGTTCTCCAGAGCACACAAGAGCAGCAACACACCAATATAGGGTTCCAGTCAGCGTACCCAAACTTCAACCCAGGTTTTGACTATGCAATGGAAACAGCACCCTCATCACACAACTTAGAGCCTGTTCAATTCTCTCAGTTGCCCAAATATGAGGAAGAAGATGAAGAAGAATGCAAGATTCCGCCGTTGTTGAACAATGATATAGTATTTCCCCGCCATTGAGTGGCTGTTTTTATTTGTTTTCATTCCATCTCTATCCTATGTTTGCTTTGTATGCATCAACAGAACCATCAAACATTTGAAAAATATTCGTACCTGTTACATAGATATTTGGCAGACTGCGGATGGCCTGCAATGCATGTTATGAACATTATCAGATGTATTAAAACTACCCTTTGTTAAGTCAATCTCAACCCCTAAAATGTGGTTTCCTCTTCATCTAATGAAAACCAAAATGAAAATCCCTCTATCAACTAAAGTAAGCTAATATCCCTAAAAGCAACATGCCTTAAGTATCTTCTGAGGGCAATGTTCCAAAGCAAGAAGGACTATTGCAAAAGCATGGCAATCCATTGGATCTTTTCCTGATTTCTCCATAGCTAAAACTGAATTCTTCATCTTCTGGGATATCTTCCAAAGCAAAAAAGCAAAGGCGGGGGAACAAAGCTCCTGAACTTCTAACTAGCTTTGTGCTTAAATTACCACCATCACATGAATGATTTACAAACCGCGCAACATTTCCAATTCGAGTAGCATCGATGTTCAATCTCAAACATGCGTTTCCAGATGGAAGATGCTCCCTTATAACTAAAAGAGCAGAAGAGAAACGACCATGCAATGCTAGTTCATCATAATATTGTTGTCTCTTCTGTGCTTCCTTGGTTGTCAAGAGTTCACCTTTTTTCACAAAAAACCATGAATTAATTTTGCATGCATGTATAAAAGGGATGATAAAAGGCCGGAGCAAGATTAAATGATTAAGAAACTATCAGTGCCAAGACTAGAAGGTAGTTTCTACCAATCTTCATATAATTCTCTAACCGAGGTACATACATCTCACCTTACTATTGGGTCTGAATCTGGATGCAAGTGTTATTATCTATATACTTTGCGGGAATGGGAGCGGTTTGTGTATTATGGTACCTAACCCCACCAGTCACACAATATACTTACTATATTCTATAATTACACCTTGAAAGGTTTTTTTAATAATCTTCGAATTGAGTGAAATGGTTATATTTATAAAAGTTTATAGTTAGGAATTAGATGGTCTTTGAATAATTTTTTCAAATTTTATGACACTTTTAACCAATACTTTTTTATTTGATTTTTCATTGTAATAATATTCATGTTTTAGTAATTTCCAAAACAAAAATATTACTACAGACCATATTAAGTTCAATTAGATGCAAGTAATGGGTTCAGGTACAGGTATGTAGGTATCAGCAGATAAGGGTGCAAGTATCAAAGTTGCTACCAGCAGAGCGTGTGGGTCAAGGAACAGGTATTTAAAACCTTGCCAATTGTCATCCCTATGAACTTCCTACACATATTTTGATTTTGCCTCCTTAGTGGGTTGCCACAAGCAAAGATCTGTATCATTCCTACTAAAGCAAAACATTATGATAATTTCAAAGCACCTAGTTGATATTATCAATGACAGTCTAAGGCAGAAGCATGTCGGCCATAATAAAAATAATATCATATAGGGATGTATCATATGAGAATGGTGTTCTTACATGAGAACATGAGAATAAGGGAATCTATCATATGAGAAAGATGTTCTTACATAAGAACATGAGAATAAATCGTGACCGTTAGATCTAATCATGGACGCTCAACATTCAATGATGAAGTCATGTGACTTTTTAAAGAAGCTACATGACATTTTTAAGTGGTCATGTGACCATTTAATAGTTTTAATCTTGACCACCCATGATTAGATCTAATATGATACATATATAGTTTGAATCTCATGTTCTCATGTAAGAACATCTTTCTCATATGATACACTGATAGGATTGTTAGTCAAGTTAGGCCTCCTATTAGGAAAGTTTATGAGAGAAGGAACCGAGTTACATAGCTTTTAGCCCTTGTGGTGTTTCTGTTTTGCTGAGCTGTAATGCCAGCTGTAATTCCTAGCAGATTAGTAGGAATGATTAGTATAAATAAGGGAAGCTTAGTCTTCACTAGTTAGGCAGTTATAGAGTTGATTGGTTAGAACTGAATTGCAGGGCAATTCAGTTGGCATCTCTGTAACCGTTTTCTAACTGTTCACTCAGTTTTCAATACACATTCACTGTTCATCTTCTTCCTCAGATTTCTAGGTTTTTCTCTTGGATTTACAGTACCAGATCTAACATACACACACACACACATATATATAGAGGATGTGTCTAGTGAGAGGGAGGTTTTTTTTATGTGAGAGTGAGAAGGACAATATCTAACCATTGGATTAAAATGATTGGTTGAGATTAAACCCTCTTTCTTTTTTGTCCATTTTTTTCTTTTTTGTCTTCGTTCTCGCACAAGGTCAATTTCCTTATCTTCTCTCTTGATTCCCATGTTATGATTGCTTTGCTCACCCTCTCATTACTCTTTGACACATCCCATCACCGAGAACCACTTCTCGTTAGTTTGATTTGTGCATAACCATTAAGAGGCACGAAATACTGTTGTTTGGTGGCTTTTAAGACCTTGACCATGAGAGCATGCCACATTACAGAAAGCCTAATTTTCCTTTCAAGTTAGACAGAATGACAAGGGGGACAAAAGATAATCCCACTCCTGAAGAAATTTGAATGTCGTAGAACAGGGGACGGTTCTGTGTGAGAGACGATGGTTAGAAAATTGGGGTTTATGAAAGAAGAAGGGAAGGCGATGAAGACGATTCTGTGCGAGAGATGATGACGGCATGTTGAGATCGATTATGGAAGAAGAGAAAATTGAGGTTTATGAATATGGAGGCAATTTCACAACTGGGATGGAGTGAAGGATTGGTGCGAAAGATGCACGTGAGGTTTTTAAACAGAGTTTTAATCTCAGCTAGTCATTTTAATCCAATGGTTAGATATTGTTCCGCTCACTCTCACATAAAAAACCTCCCTCTCACAAGATACATCCTATATATATATATATATATATAGACAAAATGCTATAAAACAAGCATAATTAATAAAAATAATAAAAATAACAATAACAATAATCCCTCCCTTCAGAACTTCTGTACAATAATTGCATACAACATTAATACTATCTTCTTTCAAAGAACTTCCACCCTGGATCAGTTATGTTATTCCTTGAAGAAGCTTTTGATGAAGCTCCATCACTTGCCATGTTAAGGAGGAGATGAGGGAAGAGCTGGAAAGTGAATGCAGAAGAGAAAAATAAAAACAGGGTCTAAACTCATGTCTCATGAAGAATAAAGGGAAAGAGTCAACAGAGAAAAACAAAAGAAAAAGCAGAGGCTCGCCGGAGAGAGAGGGAGCTTAATGGGGAGGGATGGGATGCTGGAGAGGTTTTGAAGTTTGAATTAGAATGAAGAAGAATAGAGGCTGGGCTGCTTCTAAAAATTAGGGTTTTTGAATGGTTTAGTCAGATTCTAAACAGGTTTGGGCTGGGTTTCTTTGCTCGAAGGCCCAACAAATCCGCCATGCATATCGCGGCTGACATAGTCCCCCTAGCGAAACACGCCAGGCATGCACTTCTCATGGCGGTCCAACGTTAAACTGCCACGCCATACCGCCATGGTCGCCATTTGACAACACTCATTCTTTACCAGAAAAAATCAGATTAAGACACATTTCACCCTTGACCCCTTAACCATGATCTTAACAAGATACAACTAATACAGATCATAGATCAGTAAGCAGTGTAAACTCTAACTTATCTCTAAATTAGAGGATGCCAATTTCAATTCAACAAGCAAAATCATTCAATTCTGCTGGCAGATATAGATAAAAGTACAACAATCTCAATTCAAACACATATAAGAGGGAGAGAATTGACTAGTCTTTCATTCGTAGCCAAGATACAAAAAGTTTGAATCCAGGTTCTAACCCATGCGAAAAAAACAGAACAAACTCAGCCCAAACCTAGAAACAACTCATCTGAACCAAAGTTGGTACCAGAACTACTGAGCTACCAGCTCACTCAAATGGAAGCTTTGCAGAAGAAATGTAAAGGCAGAATCAGTAGGAGGCTGGAAGCACCCAGTCCCAAAGAAGAGCAATCATATGTCAAACTTTAGATCCTACCTAGAACCTCAAGGGAAGCATGAAGGGAAGATGTTACCTAAACTACAAAATTCAACACGCATTCATAGGATTCGGATTCTCTCCTCAAACATGATGTGGTCATCTTAGAGTGTGTTTGTGAGTTGTCTTTTGGAGGGAAGGGAATGGAATGGATGAAATAGAAGGAGGAGGCATATGAGAAGCCTTCCCCTTGTTTGGGAGATTTTAACAAGGGGAAAGGGTTTGGGGTATTTCTAAAAACCCTCCAAGACCACTCAAAAACCCTCTTTCAGTTGTTATATTTGTTAGTTCCGCAAATTGGGGATTTTGGGGAATTGGAACTCTCAAACAAGGAAAGTATTTACGCTCCTTCCCCCTCCCCTACCCTCCTCTTCCCTTCACCTCGCCCTCAATGCCTTTCCCTCACCTCACTTGAAAACTCACATAGAGTTTTTTTGGATGTAATCAGGGGACCGTACAACCTAGACCACATCATCTGATCCCCTTCATAAAAAAATAAAATAATCTTACAAACTAAAACCTCAAATTGAAAAAGGGGAAGGACAAAGGAGGCAAGCAACAAACAAAACTTTGTCCAACAGTGCATCACTCTTCAGCAATTACATATTAGAAGCAAGTCCCATTCAAATTAAGACCACAAAGAGGCAAATGCCGGTTTGGATTGGATCACAATCCTCTCATGTAAAAACTTGCTCATATACTACTGTGAATATCTCTTTCTTCATAAGTATTAAATAACTTTAATAAGCCACATAAATATCATGTTTCACGTGACATAATACAAGTATTAAGCCATGGAGCACCCCTTGTGCTTCCTTTTAATGCAATTCTTTGGCTTATAAAAAAAAAGACATAATACAATACTAATCAGTTATTAGCTTAAACAAATCATATATATTTTCAGCTTCACTTGCCATCTTTTGAAAAACAATTATCTGCATAAATGATTTCTCCAAAATACGATTTTTCAAGTTACCTGCATACTCAAACACGAACTGCCCTTTCCGAATGAATTGGTCAGCACACAAAGCCCATCCTTTCCTCCCATCCCTCACGATCTTCACCCGAACCGCAACCCCCTTCTGGCTCGACCGGCTCCCACACTCTGGTCCGCACCGGCAACCCGGTCCGCACTCGCGGCCTACATCAAGCCCGTCCAAGCAAGAACACGGACAATCCGAACAGGCATCGCGGCAGTCACACCCCGACACTACCCGGCCCGACTCGTCCACCAAACTCACCGATTCCGCACTCAGCGCGGGAGCAGGTGAAATTACGGACCTGCCCCCCCACGGTTGGCGAGGGAGGTGTTGAGAGGAGAGAAGGAGGGAAGGAGTGTAGATGAAGTGGGCGTAAGGAGGGTAGGTGGTGTTGAGAAAGGGGACTGGAAAGTTCTCGAAGCTTCTAGAAGCGTCGGAGGAACGGCGGAGAGTGATGGAGTGGGAGACTTGGCGGAGGGATTTGCAGGTCATAGAGACGTTGGCGAGCTCTGGTGGTGTGAGCCATGGTAGGACAAGCTCTGCGCATTCTATGGGAAAACAATCGTTGGGGTTGTGTGCCTTTCTCAGAACTTGTTGCGCCATTGGCGTTTGTCTAGAAAGGTTTTTGCTTAAAAATGTTATTTACTCCATGGAAATTGTGAGAAAATCGGTTTTGGTTCTGCAATATTTTGCACTAGGAGATAGATGTTTGCTCGTGCGATGCCCGTGAGATGCATATGGAATAATAAATTGTTAATTGTTAATTATAATCACGGGATATATATGGAATAATCAATCAATCAATATCAATCAATATCTATATCTATATATATTAGAAAAGAACAACTTCTAGCATGACGTGTCGCTCTCACAGGCCAAGTTAGTGACGTGTCGCTCCGAGATTAATTCTCACTTAATTATTTACAAGTCAGCTTTTCCACCTATTAATTCTCATTTAATAATTTATACATCAGCTTTTCCACCCGGCCTATTTGCCACATGTGCCATGATTTGGTTAGGGTTTCCATGGAGTGAGAGCGTGCGGCAAGATCTACAACCAAGAGCCACTCCAAATTCCTCATCAATGGCCTCCACCGATAAGGAGCTGGAAATAGGGACGGAAAACGGAACAAATTGAAGATTCAAGAGAGGGGGAGAACTTACCGTACCGCCGCGGCCGCCGAGGGTGATGTTGTTGAAGAGATGACCACCGTCCGTCATGGTTGCGAGTGAGAGGAAGCAGATTGAGGTGTGTGAAGGTACACAGAGAAAAGCGAAGTTACCGCCAGAGACCACAGTCTCTGTATATCATCAATATCGATGTAAGCACTCTCCTCCCTCAATTTCGCGTTTTCTCTGCGGTTTTTTTGTGGGCCTCATCGACTCAGACTCTTTCTCTGTCAAGTAGAGTGAGGAGTGATGGGAAATCAGAAACAGAAGTGGACGGCTGAGGAAGAAGACGCCCTCCACCGCGGCGTCCAGAAGTACGGCGCCGGCAAGTGGAAGAACATCCTCAGAGATCCCGAATTCGCTCCTTCCCTCACGAGCCGTTCCAACATCGATCTCAAGGTCAGAACTTGCCATTTATTTTCCTTTTGATTTTTTCCAATTTCTCATAATCTTCTTCTAGGGTTCGGGTTTGGATTATGGTTCCTTCAATCAATTTTTGATTTTTCAGGATAAATGGAGGAATTTAAATGTTGTCACTGGACAGGGCTCCAATATAAAGTCTAGAACTCTCAAGCACAAACTACCAGCACCTACTGCAGTTACAACTCCCGATCCTACTCTGCAATTCCTCCTCAGTATGTAGCCTTTTAACATGAATACATGTTATACCTTACTCTATCCTAACCTGTGTTCGCAAATTACCAAGACAGATGATGTTAGTTCATGTCCATTCAAAGACAAGTGTCGCTTCAGCCATGATTTGTTTGGAAATTATTGTAGAATTGATTTTTAAGTGAAAACCACTTATAGGGAGAAGCTTATGTTACTGTCATTGTTGATTGTGAAAAAAATAAGTCCATACAATCATGTAATTAGAATGCTGGTTATTAGACATCTGCTCTTAATTGATGGCTTTGAACATTTGCATGATTTTTTTTCCATGTTCTTGGGATTTTTCCTGTGCAGTGAGCAGAAAGGTGTTGACTTCAAAAAAGTTGATGCTCACGTTCACCAGTTAAAGGGTAGCAGCTCAAGGTATACAATTTTATTAAAGGAAGCAAAGAATGTAAACACCTACAGAATCTGAATGAATAGGACTTTTTGTGCCATACCAGCTATGCATGTGTAGCTGTAGATTCTTAAACGAGTAGAGTTTTATTCTCTGAAAATCACAGTAAACTAATCAAGCTTTACAGCTGAACCTTAATTAAGAAAAATTAAAAAGGTAATCCTCCTAGAACATGATGCTACTTACATCATGATGAACAAATATTTGGTTGGGAAACATGGTAGATGTACAAATTGTAATAGCATAGCTATTTTATTTATGTAGATGAAAGCCATCATCTTTTAGTTGGAGCTAATATGTAGCTGCTTCTAATGCTGGAGCTGCAACTAGCATGTTTACAAATCCACTTTGGGTTGTCACTACCAGGCCTCAGGTTTTATTCTCAATTTTACACTTACCTATTTGGTTGTCTTTGCACCTTATCTCATTGATTGGCATGATGCAAGATTGGTTGATTTCTCGGTGATTTTCTACTTTAATGCCCTTTGGTTTGTCTAATTTAACATTCGTGTCTTGAATTCAATACTTCAAATTTTTCTTTTCTTTCTAGCATACAATTTTACCAACTGTGTGGAATATTCATGTCAGCACCTGTCTTCGCCATTGTGAGTTTCTTGCTATTGAGTTTGGATGCTTTTCTTGCACGCACTAGCTTAGCTAACTCAGTAAAACATATACATCTTATTTTAGGCATGAATCTTAATATAGGGTCTGTGCTGCGTGATTTTCAAGTTCAGGACACAATTTGGCTATAATATTTTTCAGGTAATTACCAGTATGTAGTTTGTATCATAGTATTTGTCAAATCATACTAAAACGACCTCTCTTCTTTAGTTATAACTTATAATGTATGTTTTGTTTACAGTAAATTATAGAGATCAAGCCATCAAATTCCTTTTGTTCTTACCCGGGAAAACTAGGCAACTTACTGAATTAAAAATTGATGTAGATTACCTTTTCACCTTTCATTCATAAGAGTTTACGATGAACTATGAAGTAATAAACCAATAATGATGCTACTTTTTTTTGTTTTGGCAGATGTATGTATACAAGAGGATTATGAATAAACCAATAATGATGCTACTTTTTTTTTTTTGGATGTTTGTTTCCAAACATGCTTAAGTTGACTCAGTTTACAGATTCTATTTAATTATGCACATTCTTCCTAGAACATGAAGAAGCAAATGTTCTTCACTGCCTTTTTTTTCTTCTTTTTCTCTTTTGTTCCTCCGCCTCCTCCCGGAAACTTCATCACGCTCACAGTGGTTTCCACCGGTGACAGTTACTGAATGCTCTATGCATCTCAATTAATTTTCATGTTCTTGATGCTAATGTCAATGACCATATGTAGTCTTATTCATTTTATTCCTGCACACTTGAATTAGGTGTTCCACATGGATCGAAATGACTACTATATAGCTATGGAAGCGATTCAGGGGAGACGACAAGTAACCAGATTTGAAAAGTTTAGAAAACGATTATAATTTCAATAATCTAGGTAAATTTTCCTTCTTTTTAAGTTACCTTTTCTATTCTTGATTGTTGTTTGAACATCTATTCGTAGAACTTGCTTTGTTCCCTTTTCCTAGACAATATTTTGTACTATAACTGCTCTTTATGCTACCTTTAATCCATGGAGACTGCCTTCTTGATGGAATAATTGACTTTTACTTAACTTTGTGGTAATTATGGCTTCATATATTCAGATTTAGAAGTTTCAATTGCTACTGTAGCTGCTGTTATTCAATCACGTCATTAAAATTATAGCTGTTTAGAATATTAAATCTATTCTAATATCTAAAATCTTTAGCAAATCTAATCTGAAAGCTATACTTTTTATGTAGTTTCCAACAAATCTATAGTAATCTATTTGCTTTAGATTTTTATGTAGTTTAGAATATTAAATCTATTCTAATATCTAAAATCTTTAGCAAATCTAATCTAAAATCTATACTTTTTATGTAGTTTCCAGCAAATCTATAGTAATCTATTTGCTTTAGATTTTAGATTAGATACAAAAAGCAATATAAAATCTATAAATTCGTTTTCCAGCATATTAGATTTAAAAAGTTTAGAAACATATAAGATTTGTTTCCAGAATATCAACAAAATCTATAGATTTTAAATTTTAAAATTAGGCAAAATAGATTTGTTTTGGCTAATTTATAAGATTTATATATATAGTTAAATCTATAAGATTTTGTTTCAACATAAAAAGTATCATTATGAAATTTATAAGATTATGTTTCTAAAAGCTGCTGCACCATTCTATGAGACTTAGAGGTGCTACTGAGCGCGGCATGCATGGCTTAAAAGGGCTGTTATCAGAAGAGCATTTGAATTCAACATGGCTCATTTTTTTAGATATGACCAAGCTATTAAGATTCAGTAAGCATTTATAAATCTTATAATTAGTGTGCAAGGAAGTTAATATGTTGGAACCAGTGGTAAGCATTCGCACTCTTCCTCTTCTAATTTTTCTTACATCAATTGCCATTCTCATATGCTCCATTAGTAGCTCCACTCTCCAATATTTTTTTCATTGTTCTTCCTTATACTAGAAGCTGTAGCAGAAAACATTTGGCTAACTTTGTAGTAAATGTTAATTCCAGCAAGTATTTGCAAATTGTGAATTGTTGTCAGTATTTGCAATTCATTTCAGTAAATAATCTGTATGCACCAGAATCTCCCATGTAAATAATGATTTACTTTTCATACTTTAAATAAAGTGTACAATTTAAAGATTAATGCAGCAATTTCTGTTTCCATGTTAGGAGTAGAAGACTTTCAATGTAGTCCATTTAGAATTTACAGATACACATTTAGACTTATAATGTTAGTAGTAGAAGCCTTATGAACAGTCTCACGACAATGCATCAACCACTCCAAGTATTGTAACCTCTGCCTCTACCAAGCAAATTTCCTTCACTAAATACCCCAAATTCTGACTGGTGAAATTACTGAGCGAAATAAAACTGGATGCACCATTTTCGTGGCTTGAGGCACTAAAGCTGCAAGTGGTTAACATAAAAGGAACTGTTAGTTATTGAATTTATTTTGTGCTTTTGTTTGCTTAGACATGTGATTTTTTTGCCTATAATGTTTATTCATTCAATAATCATTCTGTGTCACTGACATTTTTCATGAGGAATTGCACCTCATAAAAGTCTATCAAGCTGTACCTTTTCCTACATACCTATCTTACTTTAACTTGAAACTTTAATATATCTCACCACTTAACTCAAGTCTAAGATGTTATATGGTAGAA
Source organism: Lotus japonicus (assembly GCF_012489685.1). Lineage (NCBI taxonomy): Eukaryota > Viridiplantae > Streptophyta > Magnoliopsida > Fabales > Fabaceae > Lotus > Lotus japonicus. Next base: position 41,081,007 of record NC_080042.1, read on the forward strand.
TTGTTAAACCTTGCAAAAGATATGGCCTAGCCGCTCTCTTTTTATAGGGATGAGTTATTGAGTTAAGTAGTTGCCAAGAGGGTGCAATCCTGTAGGACAAGAAAAAAGATTATTGTCATTTAGGTCCAAATCAATGTCTCCTGCTCTGTCCACCCTGAAAATGACAGCACTTTGCTTCAACTTCAGAATCCAATTAAGTTAAGAGCTAGCAGAAACGGTTCTATTCCCTCGATTTTACTTAGATAGCAATTGGCACTTTGTGTGTCAACCATGAACACTTTGTTTGCACTGTGCATTAATTAACCAAAGGATATGCTACAACCAAAGATAACTCACTCCTGGAAAAAAGACCAAAATACAAGAAAGAAGACAAAGAAACACGTTTTGGAAAGGGGTGAGGGGCCTCCTTTGAGGGGAGGCCAACGTATAGTAGTGGACTTTTGAGGGTGATGTATGACTATGACAAGAGGATTTCAGCAAGCACCTGACCCTTCTATAAAGATGAGGTGAATTTCAATATTTTCACTGCATATAAACTGCCACATAGTTTGTTTTTAGACAATACATAAGGTTGTAGGTATATGTTGTTTTCTTTTACTCAGTTGAGAGAGTTATATTCTCAAGTAAATTTGGAACCTTTCAATAAAGCAAAAAGATGGTGTTTTCTGCATTTGCTTCCTTCAGCCACCATCTGCAATTCAAAACAATGTATTGCTGAATGGAAATTTCAATATTCTATCACCTTTCTCAATGGATTGCACACTTGAATGTGGCAGCAGTCATGCCATGAACCATGGTGTTTTCTGCATTTGCTTCCTTCAGCCACCATCTGCAATTCAAAGCAATGTATTGCTGAATGGGAATTTCAATATTTGGAGCATATTATGTAATAACTAAAACACTGATATTTCCAATATCTGTGAGAAGACTTATAGAGTTTATATGATTCAAAGGATATGTTGGTGGCTTTCAATTTATTGTATAATCACCAGGTGGAGAAAGATGGATTGTATTGATTGATGATGAAAAGAGATAATTCCAAAAGAGAGCAATGTCATGTCCAAAGCAGTATCATAATGTAAGTTCAGTCCTATCCTGTCCTGTTTGTTTTAGTGCTTTCTATTACATATGTTCATATTTCATTCATGGTTGAGTCTATGATGCAATTGCATTTTGATTCTAAGATATTGTTAGTTCCATTTAGATTATTTGAATTTTGAAATTAGTTGTTGAAAACTGCTACTTCATGCCAGACGCTATGGCAGAGTCGCAGAACGAAATCTGTGATTGCAACAGCCCATGTAACACATTTCCCTTTATCAGCTTCCTCCTTTGTGAATGGATTTTACTTGGGACATGACAAAGAGGAAGTGCTACTGAAAATTTTGTAGAATATATATTAGATATGCGCTGTATGTTCAGTCTCACATTTTTATTTCCATTCATGTCAGGCTTATACCATGGAATTGGAACAAGAAGTTATTTTGATTCTAAGATATTGTTAGTTCCATTTAGATTATTTGAATTTTGAAATTAGTTGTTGAAAACTGCTACTTCATGCCAGACGCTATGGCCAGAGTCGCAGAACGAAATCTGTGATTGCAACAGCCCATGTAACACCTTTCCCTTTATCAGCTTCCTCCTTTGTGAATGGATTTTACTTGGGACATGACGGAGAGGAAGTGCTACTGAAAATTTTGTAGAATATATTTAGATATGCGCTGTATGTTCAGTCTCACATTTTTATTTCCACTCATTTCAGGCTTATACCATGGAATTGGAACAAGAAGTTACAAAGTTAAAAGAGGAGAATGAAGAACTTCAGAAAAAGCAGGTACTTTGACTCTGCTGCATGTTACATACATTAGCAGGAAGAGATATGCGCTTTAATTCATTGGCTTAAGTTCACTTCATTAAATTTTTCCCTAATCGATAGTTATTTGGATACTGCAGGAAGAAATCATGGAAATGCAGAAAAATCAAGTATGGCTCTGGGTTTAGATTCTTTCTTATACTGGGCTGTTTCCTTTCTTCTTTGTTTTCAGACATTGCATGTACTTCAATTGACCTTAACTATGGAAGTCAGGTTTCCCTAGGATTAAGGACCATATTCTTATGCCCCATTTCTTTACCAATTGGTTAAAGATATCATGATTCGTCTTTTAAACTTTCTAAATGTAGTAACATGCTACTTTTTCTTATCCTCACCCGAGAGCAATTTTTGCTGTATAAAATATACTCCAATCCATTGAGGGTTTGACTAATAACTACCCTCTTTCTTTAATATCACATGAAAGGCTTCAAATGTGAAAGAGAAAGCAGCAACCTAATAGTTAATGCAGCTCATTGATTTTTAATAATAGAATTAGTTCATAGTCCATTTTAAATGCATTAGTAGTAAAAAAAAGGAAGGATTTACAGGAAGTTTTGAGCTAAAAGATGGATATTTTTCTGAAATTGCTTCTTCTGTTGTGCTAGAATATCACATTTCTGCTGCACTTTTATATTGTCAGCGGTTGTTATTCATAGTATTAAATTATAGTCATGTACGTTAAGTGACTGGTTAGAGCACTTGGGAATGAGAAAGGTGTCAGTCTTTGAAGGGTCAACTTGGAGTGGATTCTATTCCATGAACACATTATATTAGTTTTGAATTAGGATTTTATAGTAACTCTTTAGGATTTGTTTGTTTGGACTCTATTACTCTTATCTTACATCTAAAGATTGCTCCTAATCCACTAACTCTTACACATTTTGTTATTTTTAGATTTTGTAATCCTTTTGTTCATCTCACTTAATTTCAACATTGGTTTTTCTTCATATTATTCCTTCTCTGTGTTTTAGTAATACTTCTTTCAGTAGCCTATTTGACGAAGTGAAAATTTTCATGAGATTGATTTTTGAGTGCTGATCATTTTGAAATAGTTGTCATGTCTATGAATTATTATGTGTAAATTTTGTTCTTATACTCATTTATCAAGAGATCTTGAAAATGCCCCTCAAACTTGTGGCTTTTGGGGATCTAGCTAAGAAGAGGAAAGGTCTATCACTCTATAATGCACTCTTATTTTCCCTTTCCTCAATCTTCAATTTTAAAATGTTTCATTTATGCTTTCTCTACATCAAATGTCTCAGAAATATTTGAAGGAGATCACAACAAAAATGCAGTTTAACAACACATATATCAAATAATACTTTTTAACTAAGCACCAGTTTCTACGTTGTATGTGTACAAGTTCATTTAGGCTTGAGTCATCTTTGGCTATTTGATCTAGGTAAGTTCTTCCATTCTATGTGAAATGCAAAGATGGTAATAGAATGGAAGACATAGCCCAAGATAAGTAGATGTGATGTATACTCCAAAAGTGAATTTACTGCACTCTATTAATTTCAATTTTGTAACGAAGTTATTTGCATTCTGCACTGTGTAAATGAGATTATATTCAGATTGAAGAGCCACCATACAACCTCAGCCCAATTTTAAAGAGCATGAACTTGAAAAAAAATGCAGTTAAAAGTTTAAGAGATGAAGTTAATGCTATAAAAAATTTGTGGGAACACTGACTCTTTGCTATAAAGAAGTTATTTTTTCTCATTGAAATCTACATTCACAGTAGTTAGTTGACATCAAGTGATCTTTATTAAGAAGCTTTGTGGAGAAAGCTTTGTAAATATATGGAAATCCTTAATTTCAATGGCCTAAGTTAACAACCTGATAAGCTAATTGAGTCTGACAGCTAAGAGTAACAAACCACAATGCCTCTTTAAGTTATCCCTTGCTACTTTTAGCTCCTTTCAAAGAATTAATTTGTACTTTGAAATGATGATAAGTTTGCTCATTTGACTACAAGGCCTTCCTTATTTGTTTTGCTCCGTGGCTGTGTTGATTTTTATGATTTCTTTACCAAGGATTTAATATCTCAACTTTTTCATAATGTCTAAATTATAATAGCAAATTTCGCCGTGCGTTCACGGACAAACAACTATAGCACGAATTATTTTGGGCAATCTTTGCTTACAATGCAGAAATGATCTTCTCCGGGAGGCCATAAAAAACCAACACGCGTAATTGCTTTTACTACAGATTAACTCAGTTATTGTTTATTACCCACCATTAAACCGTCCTCTTATATGTTTTGCAGAATTTGAGATTTCGTTAACAAAACTTTTTATTAGTTAATCAATTTTTTACTTCGCATTTCAGACTCTTATATTTCATCTGTTATTTAATATATTTAGAAAAACAACGTATTGATTGACGTTTCAAATAAACAAATCGTCCCCTTATATGTTTTGTAGAATTTGAGATTTCGTTAACCAATCTTTTTATTAGCTAATCAATCGTTTGTTTCGCATTTCAGACTCTTATATTCCATCTTTGTTTATTATAAGTTTAATAATCAACTTATTCATTTACATATAAAATACGACAGACATACTACCCGTGCATCGCACGGGTAAAAAAACACTAGTATATTAGAAAAGAAGAACTTCCATAGTGACGTGTCAGCACCAGATTAATTCTTAGTGACGTGTCAGCACCAGATTAATTCTCATAAAAATTATTTCACGTGTCAATTTGTTAGAGGATATAATTTTCAATTGATATATGTTTTAATTTTATATATTCTAAAATAATTGATTGATATTATTTTAAAAGATAAGATTTGGTCTTTTAATTTATTTTTAGAATATATTGATTAATTTTTATTGAATTTTCGAATTTTTTATTAATTCGGGATTTTATGAGTTTTTATTGTGATTTGCTAGATTTTATTAGTTTTTATCTATCTTTAATTAATACTTTTTTTAATATTAGATTTGATTGAGATTTAGGTTGTTTATTTCTTAATTTTATTTTAATTTATCTTATTATTTATTTTATTTTAAATCCAGGAAATACTTTATTTTATTTTAGATTTACTTTTAGAGTATATTAATTAATTTTTCTTAAATTTTCAGATTTTTAATTAATTCAGGATTTTATGAGTTTTTATTGTGATTTGCTAGACTTAGTAGTTTTTATCTATCTTTATTTAGTACCTTTTTTAAATTTTAGATTTGATTAGGATTTAGGTTGTTTATTTCTTAATTTTATCTTATTATTTATTTAATTTTACTTCCAGGAAATATTTTATTTTATTTTACATTTATTTATAGAGTATAAGAATTAATTTTTATTGAATTTTCGGATTTTTAATTAATGCAGGATTTTATGAGTTTTTATTGTGATTTGCTAGATTTTGATAGTTTTTATTTATCCTTATTTATTGTTTATTTTTAATTTTAATTTCATGAAATATTTTATTTTATTTTTTAGTTACTTTTAGAGTATAAATGAATTTTTATGGTATTTTTATTTAATTCAGGATTTTATGAGTTTTTTATTGTGATTTGCTCGATTTTGGTAGTTTTTTTATCTATCTTTATTTAGTACCTTTTTAAAGTTTAGATTTGATTAGGATTTAGGTTATTTATTTCTTGATTTTATCTTAATTTATCTTATTATTTATTTAATGCTAATTCTAAGAAAAGGGAGTTGATTTGGTGCTGAGGGTCCATAAAGCTACCATGGACACGCAGAGATTTGATAGCTGCTATTTCTACCTCTGCCACATGTCGCGATCAGGACAGAGGTATGCCGTAAGATGATGTTACGTGAAAAAGAGTTTATCATGTTGTGATTGATGGTTTGTGCCATTTCAGTTTATCCTTTGTTCGTAATTCAATCCTGGATTCTTAAATTTCACATATTTTGTGTGTTTTGATCCAAAAGTTTACAAATTTTTGCATAGACCTTTTGACGAATCATTGTTGAAGACGTAATGTTTTGATTCTGATGTAATGTTTTTTTCTATTGTTCTTCTTCCGCTTTTGTATTTTTTTAAACTAGATTTTAGTATAGTTTGTAGAAATCCATGCGTGTGAAACCATTCTAAACCAGATCTTGGTATAATTTATAGAAATTTATGAAACTTAGGATAGCCTGAATTTATATTCATTTCTCAAATTTTGCCAGTTTTTATTCTTCATGTTTGAGCTGTGTGTATAAGCATACTATTTGCACTGTATGTGAATGATGCACAACTTACTATTTATTTATTTTTTAATGATGCACATGTCATTCAAATTGATGAAAGCATATGAAGAGCTCACATTTAATCTTCATGAGTATGTTTAGCCCAATCTTAAGGTTGGTTCATGTTTTCCTCAAACTCATTAGTTTTGCATATACTCATGTTTTAGTATGTCAATTGGGTGACTTATCTTACTTTGCTCTATATATTTCCTTAAGTTCAATTTAAATTGATTGTTAGTATAAGTTTATTGGTGAAGTAACCACAATTATTTTGGGTGGGAGAATTATTTTGTTTTTTTCTCACATATATAGATAATTTGTTGGGGTGCGCACATATGGGGCAATACACCGTTTTTTGTTTCTCTTGGCTGAAATGTGCCTTTGATTTTTTGTTTCACAAGGGTTCCACCCCAAGATTCATAAATACACTAAATACAATTCTTTCACCACAGTCCTTTCAAATTGGAGAAGGAGGGTATTTTATTCTTCAAGACTTCATTTTGGGTTTCTGTTTCAATCTTCTTCATGAATTGATTTTGTTCTTCAACTAATTGTAAGATATCATATGCTCCAAGGATTCCTGCTTTTCTCTTCTTAATCAAAAGCAAAAGGATTGAGGAAAAGAAAATCTTCTAGGGTGCAGAATATTCACTAATTGGAAAAAACAAATAACACGTGTCATTCTCAGATTAATTATCATAAAAAAAATACATTTTAAAATTTTAGATTTGATTAGGATTTATATTGTATATTTCTTGATTTTATCTTAATTTATTTTTGATTTATTTTCAGAGGAAAAAAAATACATTTTTAAATTTTAGATTGGATTAGTATTTAGGTGGTTTATTTCTTGATTTTATCTTAATTTATTTATTATTTATTTTTAGAGTATTAATTAATATATCCCAAACTTTTTTTAAAAAGAGTGAGTTTGAAAGCTATAGCTTAAGTTAATTTTTTAATATATTCCCAAATAATAATAATAATAATAATAATAATAATAATAATAATAATAATAATAATAATAATTATTATAACATATGTGTGCGAATATGGGCCGGTTGGGTACTATAGTGCCCATACCCGCACCCATACCCACTATTTTTTGCGGGTAATTATCTATACTCAACCTCATACCCATTTAGCGGTTTTTTACCATACCCATAGTGAGTATTTTTTGCGGGTACCCTATGATTTTGAGACCCATTGTCATCCATAGATTTAGATTTTGGCAAAGATGAATAGCTTCCTGTAATGACATTGAATTGTCTAAAGGTAGGGAGCTTCGAGTTGCTACCCACGTGAGTATGGAGACGAGTACATGTAATTTTATAAAAACGCGGATATGAAAATGGTACTATAGTACCTATCCATTGTCATCCTTACTTAGTTGGAATAAACACAATAATGTTATACTTTATGATATATCTTACACAATCCTGATTTGTGCTACTATCACATTAATTTTTTTTAAGATTAATATGTTGATAATTCCTTATATCTATGATTTGTGTTATCGTCTTCATATTTACGAAGAATGTGAAACGAGTTCCTCTTGGTCTCAATCGGGCTTAGAAGAGAAGTCTTTATCTCCACTTTACTCATCAATTCTCACTTTTCTATTTCATTCGTTGTTTAATATATTTTTAATAATCAAAGTATTAATTAATGTATCAAATACAATAGACATATTTCCCGTGCAACGCGCGGGTAAAAAGCACTAGTACAATGATATTAGAGGTACGCGCAAAAAATACTCACAATGAGTAGGGTAAAAACCCGCTATATGGGTATGAGGTTGGGTATGGGTAAATACCCACAAAAACTAATGGGTACGGGTGCGGGTATAGGTACTACAGTACCCAACCCGCCCCATACCCGCACACATATGCATACACATAATTGGTAATATATGTTAATAAACTTAAAGTATAACTTCCTAACTTCTTTTAAAAAATACGTTAGTGAAGTCTTAATATTATATATACGAATCATAATTATTCTCACTTATTTTTAAAATAAATTATTAACCGATAACTTTAGAAGTTTATCAATAATCTAAATTTATAAATTTAAAGCTTCAATTCTCGCTTATTCTTTTTATAAAATTTATACCTATTCCAATGATTTTACTTCTTAAATATTCGGATAATCGTTTGTATTTTTAATTTATGCTTTTTATTTTAATAACAGTTATATTTTGATTTTCTATTAAAGAAAGTTAAATTTTCGCTAGCGAAATTGCGGGTAACGGGTACGGGTATGGGCATATAGGTACCCACAGGGTACGGGGACGGGCATTTAGGCTGCTACCCACACGGGTATGAGAACGGGTACGGGTACTTTTTGAAAACTCAGGTATGGGGATGAGTACTATAGTATCCTACCCAAACCCTACCCATTGTCATCCCTATATATTTACTAAAACATACAATTTGTTTTTGAATGTTAGCTTAAGTTGTAAAAGTTAGGAACACATGAGTTGGGTGAAAGCGTTCATGGATCAATATCTGGAAGGTGCAATTTATCTTTCCGATATAAAAAAAAAAAACTAAAACATACAATTTTAATTTATTGAACACTTGTACAAAATGACATATTTATCTATCTATATATATCTATACTATATACTATACTATACTATACTATAATAATATATATAAAGGGAGAGTTGTGCAGTCTTCAGGCCAAACCAGTCATTCAACACCTTAATGCATAACAATCTAATTTTTAGCATGGATATTTTAGTAAAAAATCACATTTTTTTGCAAGGATTCAATCATGACCGTTCATATCGCAATGCTTGACATTTTATGCTCTTCTTTGATCCAACGTTTCAGTTTTTTTGGCTTCTCATTTGCTCAGTACTTTCAACCGCATTCCAAGCGATGAAACGCCTCTCAGAAGGTGAGTCAGTGAATGCAAAAGTGGAACAGTCTCTCTGAAGCAATCGTTTCGAAAGCGTTACAAGAAATCAGTGTTCCTTCTCCAATCTTCTTAATTTATGCATACCCTTTTCTCTCTCTCCATACCCTTTCTTTCCCTCTCTTTGCAATCAGTGTCTGCGAAATCAGTGCTTGGGAATTCCTTAAATCAGTATTTGCGAAATTGAAACGCTACGCTCATGGATTTTCCTGTGTTCAGAGAGGAAGTTCTTAAAGGTAACCTTCAACCTCTCTATTTCTTTCGTTGGGTTTGATTGATAGTATACCTTTTAAAGCTGAATGATGAAAGTGAGAAAAGTGACACCAGATGGCTCGGTGCTCGCTGCTGGTGCTTACGGCGGTGTTGGGTATAACTCTACAGCTGCACTGTCGTCATCGAGCTTCCAGAAAGAAGCAGGTTTGTCAAATGCACTTTAACTTTCCTTGCTCTGCCTTTTCGCCAGCTTATTTCATCTCAAAGTTACCATCTTTGCCATCAACTGCATTTTTTTTGTTATGGGTTTATGTATTTCCTTTTTTTTAACTTTCTCACTTGCTGAATTACTCTTTTATTTTTCATTTGCATTTAATCATGCTTTGCAGACTCTACTCTCACTGAAGGAAGCTTTGGTTTACTTAATTTGGCTTTTATTTTCATATTTTAGATTAGGTATCACCTCAATGAACTTTAATAATTATCTTTGTTCATTTTCAGCATCTGCCATGTACTTTTCTTGAATGTTGATACATAAACTACATTCCTTGGCATGCAGCGATGAATTGCAAGGAATGCGTCATGTCTGAAAGGAAAGGTGAAAAGATTCAGATAGAAAGTTTTTGGATTTTGCTAAATGTCATAGACATGTGGCAAAGAAGTAGTGGATATGAACACATGGCTTTCAGGTTGTGACCTTATCTCAATTATCCTTAATCATTTTGTATAAATTTAATCTTTCAATCTATGCATTTCATTAGTATGTGGTAATAATTAATGAAAATATGAGTGGTTTTTCTTGCTTCCTCCATTTTCTCTTTACATGTTGGATACAACTTCTTCTGCTACAGCTGTGGGAAGGATTCCGTGCATGGACATATATGTGACAAACCTTAGTCCACTTTAGACTTCATAGGTATCATTGGAAGTCCTGTCATTCAGAATTAGATTTTATTTTGAATGAAAGATTTTGCATTTTGCAATTAATTTTGAATTACTCAATTGCATTAGGGTGATGAGATTTCAAGTTTTTTTTCGGTATGAGTTTCCAATGAATCTACACATCTTATCTCTCATGTAAATGAAAAGAAAGAAAGTGTTGTGTGTAAGGATAAATTGTATGCTTTATAATAGGGATTTCAAAATAATTACTTGTAGTAGTTTATTTCAGCTTACTTTCATGTACTAATACTAAATATTTAAGCACAAACACTTGAGAATAGGCCGGAAATAACTTTTGGGATAAAAACTACTTTTAATATATTCTCTTTGTTAAGTTCAAATTGATTGCATTTGCAGATCAGGTTCCAAGTTGTTTTCCCAAAAACTCCTTCCCCATAGGCATGCTAACCATTTGCGTGTGTGTGCTTTGGTTTTGTTGTTTGGATTTTAATGGAGTCTACCATCTATTTTCTATTCATTGTATACTTCTTCCCTGTGCCCCTTTCTTTTCATGTGTTCCTTTACATTCCAGGTTTGTGTTTGTAATTTGGTTCTCAAGTCAAGAAGGAGGAGCTTAAGCAAACATTTTTGCAGTTTGGAACTGAGTCAGTTCCAGAAGACCTCAGGTTATGCACAGCTAATATGTTTTTTTAATATCTCATACAATAGTAAATACAATCAGATATAGCACAAAAAGGGAGAGAAAACTTGCAAGTTTCAATGTTTCCTCTTGGATTGCATATTCTAAAGAGGTGGTTTGTTAGTTTTCTTAAGATGTCATTTTAGTCCTTTTATAATAAAGGTGCTGCCAATATCTTATAAAGGTGGTTTGAGTTATTATCTTTTAAGGTACTGTCTTTAAACACTTTTAGAATGGAAAACCTTTTTGCTGGCAGAGTGAATAGAACCCCAGGGTCACAAATTTTTATTCTACTTTTATATTCTACTTTTAAAATAGTGATTCACTCCTCCACCCAAAGCTGTACTCTGCTAGCAACTTATCATTCCCACAATTTCATCTTAATTTCTAACAAAATATGTACATGCTTGAATTTCCATTATCCCCTCCTGGATCTTTTTTTAACAGACTCTACAGGTGAATATTTAACATTGAGAGGAACGCTCTATTGAGAACCTTCAGGGGAAGTACATGGGGAAAATCAGGGAGCCATTGATGCTTATTCATGTAGCATGAAGACGATATCTATTAGGTAATATATATTAGGTGACTTCGACACATATATCAATCTGTTTTGAAATTTCTGGAAATTGTCAATGCCACAATTAACGGGCAAAGTTAGCCTCTTATAGTTTCTTTGGCTTTTCAAATGTCTTCCTTTTAAGCGACTCATAAAATCTGTCTTTTGTTATTAGGTTCTCCCTTGTAATGATGTTGCAGCTTCTGAATTCTACACACAATATCATTTTCAATTACAGTGGAGGCTGGGGACATGGATGAGCATGTTAATAATTCACAGGATGCTAGGGAGGATGTTGATCTAGACGAACTTTCATATGAGCAGCTACTAGCATTGGGGGAAGTTGTAGGAATTGAAAGCATTGGACTTCCAACTGATACAATAGCATATTTTCCTTCAGTCAAGTACAAGACCGGGAGTGATCAACATGGAAGCAATGATTCGTGTGTTATTTGTCGGGTGGGGTGGACTATGAGGACGGGGAGTCCTTGACAGTTCTTTCCTGCAAACATCTATAACATCTGAGTGCATTAACAATTAGTTGAAAATAAACAAGGTTTGCCCTGTTTGCAGTAAAGACTTCACTTCAAATTGAAGATAATATGTGCAAGTTGGGAGCTATTACCCCTCATTTTAGTAAGCATTGCTTTGCCGGGGGAATAGTCATTATGCTTCACTGTATCAAACTTCTGTGTTTTTATAATGCAAACTTTTGGATTCAGCTCTCTAGATTGTGTTTTTTATTTTTTTTAATGGAATATGACTGGCATTATAGTGGTCAGTTTTTAACAGTTATTGTGGCTGTTCTACTTTCTTTCCTCAGCTTAGTTTAGCAAGTCTTGCTTCCTTAATACATAAAAATATTTAAAACACAATTTTTTTTATAAAAATACATACAATAAACAAAAATGAGTATTTCTTTTTTTCTTAGATTTTTTTATCACTCCCCTTTGCAAAGATTGGCCAGGTGGGGAATTCTGATGTTGAATCGCTGCTTCTCCTTCAAGTTTTCTAGAGCAAGAGTCATCCGTGTTGATACTGTGCAATTGTTGATGGTGGATGCTGAGAATCAGCAGCTATGCTATTGATTTTAGCCTACTTCTTTGAGGTGTTATGTATTTATTATGAATTACTCTTCAATAAATGGAGTACCATTAGCATCTCATATAGTATGTGTCAGATAGAATAATAGAATTCTCCAATTTCTATCACAGGATAGACGGTTAAGCTAACCTTTATTACTTGTGAAGTGGCAAGGTTTGCAGGATCTTCCTCTTGATGATAGTTGTGGACCTGATTGAAGATGGTTTTGAAAGCTCTAATGCTAAACTTATCAAACTTATCCAGAGTGATGAGGATTAATCCTTTACTTGATTATGTTTTTGTTTCTTATTTTTGTTCCATTTAATATACTATATGCAAGTTGATGTACGAGTTTACTTTGAAATTATTTAAGTTAGTTTTTCAAAGTCTTGACACCCAAACACCATTCAGTTTCGTATAGGCTAGAGTGAGTCAACAACTCATGGAACCCGGTGGTGAAGTTCTGAGAAGCAATTTGGACCCTAAAAGAAAAGAAAAAAAATTAAAAAGAAAAACTTGAAAAACTTGAGTAGTTATTATGAACTCTGTAAAGTTACTATTATACTTCTCCTCATATTACCTATTAAAAAAGTGAGTGGTTGATTACATCTCTTTCCATTCCTCTCATATTTCGCTTTGACTTTGTTTTGACTTTTATTCGCAATGTAATTATTCCACTTGAAAAAAATATATATGATGATTTATTTAGTGCCTTTTACTAGTTCATAAACACAAATAGATCTAATTATTGTGCTTCAACAAAACAACACATACACTTTCATCACAAAAAACTAGTGTTTTTTTACCCGTGCGATGCACGGGGAATACGTATGTGGTATTTTATACGTAAATCAATACGTTGATTTTTTAAAATATAATAAATAAAGATGAAATATAAGAGTCTGAAATGCGAAGTAAACGATTGGTAAACTAATAAAAAGATTGGTTAAAGAAATCTCAAATTCTACAAAACATATAAGGGGACGGATCTATCGTGTTTGATACATCAATCAATACGTTTTTTTTATACGTCAGTCAATACGTTGATTATTTAAAATATATTAAACAACGGATAAAATTGCAGAGTCTGATACGCTGAGCATAGTGGCGGAAAAGTCTTAAATTGAATCACTTGTTTGAAATTCATGCGGTTAAATAACTAATAAACAAAGATGAAATAGAAGTGTCTGAAATGCGAAGCAAACGACTGATTAACTAATAAGAAGATTGGTTAACGAAACCTCAAATTCTCCAAAACATATAAGGGGATGGTTTTACGGTGTCTAATAAACAGTAGCTGAGTTACTCTGTAGTGAGCGCGATTATGCGCGTCATTTTCCGCTCACACGTTCTCAAAAACTTCTTTGTAGACAACATTGCGTGTGGAGCTCGAAACTACCCTTGCTCATCCACAATGAGTACCTTCAGGCATTTTCTAGACTTCACCCTTGAGAGAGCTACATACAGTTGTCCATGAGTAAACACAGGCCTCGGAAGGTAGAAACCGACATGAGAAAGGGACTGGCCCTGGCTCTGGTTTATAGTCATCGCAAAGCATAAAGTTACCGGGAACTGCTTTCGAGAGAACTTGAAGGGAAGACCAGAGTCAGAAGGCGTTAAGGTTATCCTCGGAATGTACTCATTTTTACCCAGCCTGATTCCTGATAAAACAGTCGCAACAATTATATACTGAGTAAGATGAGTGACTCTAAACAGGGTCCCATTACACAGACCGGCTGCTTGGTCTATGTTTCGTAGAAGCATGATCAGAACTCCAACTTTTAATATCAGTCTGTGGTTTGGAATTCCCTAGCACTGAACGTCGTTTAAAAACTCAGAGGTGAACCACTCCGCGTGAACCTCAGAATCCTCATCCGATCTACACGGGGTATCGTAGCTCAAGTACTCTCTCTCGACACCAGGAAGCTTTGACAGCATGTAGTTGTTGACGTGCTTGACGCTCTCGAGTGTAGGAGCGAGAATCACTCTTTCCTGAAAGTACGAATCATTTTCCAAGTTCGCCACTAAGTCCGGATAAGAAAAATTGACCAACTCAAGAAGAGGATCAGAACCCTGTCCAATCAACAAATCCGACAGAATTTCAATTGTTGTTTGAGTCTCGTCGATGGTTTCAACCGTTCCGTCGCCCACCTTAAGAATCCACTCAGCGAACTCTCTTACACTATTTTAAAAGTACTTCACGTACGTACCTCTCGGTTGGAGTTGAGCTTAAAACCCAGTAATTAATACATAAATAGATATACTATTTTTTAACATCAAATTATCATAAAACTATTGTAAAAAATAAAGAAAAAGACTAAAATTATTTTAAATTAGGTTTAAAATGTTTTTTTTTTATAAAAATGAAATTATTTATATGTGAAACATTCCTCCTCATGCAATTAAAATAAATAAATGTAACGATATATATATTAATCTTTTCTTTTTTAGTCCCAGTACGACATATATTTACTACCAAATTTTCATTATTGTATGTATATTTACTCATAATTATTAAAAACTATGAAAAATGTACTTAAAGAATATATAAATGTATTTTTTTATTAATTTATACATGAATTATTTTCATGTAAAATGCTTCTCCCATGAGAGCTTCTAATTCTTTAGTTTGTAAAAAACTACTTGAATATGACTACCTTCAGTAACAAAGCAAGTCCCCTGTTACAAAAGAAAGACCAACTCTTAAAGTCAGTCACATTTTCATCTACTGAACTCTGATAGACTATGGAAGGTGCATTAGCCACTTTGAAATGGCTAGTGGATTAAGGGGAAAATAGCTGAAAAATTAAAACCAAATCTATGAATACGAAACATTTAGAATGTATAAATTATAAATCAAAATCAAAGCTCTAAAGCTATATAAAGCACAATATGTCCCATTTAAGATCAACTTGTTGGAGAGCATTAAATCAGATACAGAGTGAGAATCTTTGCTACCATGTTCACATACAGAAGAGTTGACACATTCCATGTCTGAACTTAAACCAAATGTCTTCATGAATCTTGGGGTGGAAGCCTTGAGAATGCTTCTTGTGGAAGGATTGATTGTGGTGGATGAATTTCCTGAAACAGTTAAAGAAACTTAAATGTAGCATATCAAGAGAGAAGCATAAGGAGAAGGAAAGAGGCAAATTGAGGCTTTACTTTCACAGTATATATTGGAACATCTTGCCAACTTCTGCTTGTTAAGAGCCAAACTCTATGGCATGAATCATGGAACTTCATTTCAGCATCATAGAAGACCATCAGTCCAAAAAGTAGGTGACTAATAACTAACATAACAATAAAGCAGACGCACCAGAACTGCTGACTTTCTCTATCTATATATAGATATCTATTTTTTTTATTCCCACTAAAAAAGTGCAGACGTGAATTTGAGGAACAACTATTTTCAGGTATCAAAATAATGTCGCAATTCAACATATTGGACAAAATCTGTAATCAGAATTCCTTCTCTGCTTATTTCAGTTACTAATTACATATAGCCCATGCTTAAGTAAATATTTGGATGAAGAAAATCAACAGATCAAGGTGCAAGTGCAAGAACTTTACTTCAGGAATAAACTTAGCTATGAAATTCTTAGAAAGAAAAATGAAGCGGTTTAAGTATATAAAAAGGAACACGATAATATTAAAACACCATAAGACACCTATAACTGCTAAATTGCAAGCTTACATTTAGAAATGAAGCACAAATTTAGTTGTTTGTACATATTGGATTCATTTATCAATGACAAAATCTACTTAAGCCTTGCCAATATTGAAAAATGAACTCATGCATTGAGTCAATGAAGTTTCCCGTCTTCCCTATTGGACTATAGCTTCTCTCTCAAATAATTCTTTCAGCAACCAAATAATTACATACATGGTCCAAAAAAAAAGCAACAGCAGCAGCAAAACATTTCAGTGTGAATGACTCTTTATCCTACTCAGTATCAACACTCATCTCCAATGTTTCAAATTTGAATATGAATAGGAGGAAGATAAATCAGATATCAGATGATATATAGACACCTAAACAGTAACGACACCCCGCATATTAATACCACAAAATAAACAGATACCCTAATTCCCCCTTTTTCTATTCAACAAACACAATCACATACAAAGATATAATAGCAGCAAAATTCCTCAGCACATCCAGTTTACTCCTTCAATGAATGAAATATCTCTATGCACTTTCACTTTTTGAGGATTTTTCAGAAAAGTAGTACCCTTCCCATATAAGTTATTAATTCCCAGATAAATTATCAAGAAATACAGTTTGAGATGATGGAAACCGAAAGTCATAAAATTGGATATTTGGATAATAGAAATTCAATACTAAAAGGAGTAACATGCTAAACCTTTTTTTCTCAACTTTGTGTCTTGCTTTACCCTCATGTAAATCAAAGAAAAATTCAGTCAGATTGATAAAGAAAATTCCTATCAATGGAAAATTGAGTTAGAGAAAAAGTGAATAAAAGATGTATGAATAAAAAACAAATCACATATACATTAAGGGAACAACGTTGTATTGGAACCAGTTGTGCAACTTATGGGAAATGAGTATCATTAAGGCCTAAGAGGAACAATATTCTAATTCTAAATTTCCTACAAATACCAGTTCACAAAATGCATCAATGTGCACACAAAAGCAAATCTATTAAAGCAAAGAAAAACTGGATGCACCTGTTTCTCTCCATATTTCTCTCTGTACTGTTTCTGAATATCAGAGCTGAAGTACAAAGATGCATTGTATATGAGATTAGGTTGTGTGCTTGGTCAGATTCAGACTATGAAATCGAAGTTCAGTCCCACCACACTATAACCACAAAAGAAAAAGCAAGATCATTTAGAAAATTAATTAATTTGTAAAGAGAATGAAACCAAGCTGAAACCAAAGAATTATCTTACATCTCAAGTGGCATAGTTGATGAAAACTGGTCTAACTGATTAAAGGAAGCAGCGCATACCGAAGAGCGGGACGATGGTACTCTTTGTCACACTTGAAGGTGCTTCTTCATGTGTTTTGACCTTTCCTTTGCGGTGCTTGTAGTTTCCTCGACCTTTGAAGACATCATTTGATACTTTGACTTGAACACATTAAACCAGCCACTACCCATTTTATAAAGCTTTTGAGACTTCTGTACAGATGCTCTATTTCACCAACCACTACCAGCAACGAAAATCACATAGCCTTCTTTACCATAAGATTCCAAGGAATTATCTTACATATCAAGTGGCATAGTTGATGAAAACTGGTCTAACTGATTAAAAGAAGCAGCGCATATAGAAGAGCGCGACGATGGTACTCTTTGTCATATAGAAACATGTAACACCCCGATTTCGGTGATGTCACTTTAGTAACCAAAATAAACTTAATGCGGAAAAACGTGAATATATTTTTTTTTTGATAATAACTAAGACGAGACTGAAATAAATAAACCCAACAATAACAATAATCAGAACTAATGTACGATATATATAACAGCCCCAGCTGTAGTAGCAACCTCGTCACGAGTAAACCTCCAGTGACGGAAAGAGAAAGATGTAACGCCCGTAGGCAATATATACAAACCAAATGAAAAGGGTGAAGTGTCCGCAACACCATCCCTCAAAACTGAGAATAAGCTGGCCCATCGGCCTGAAACAAGACCTCCTAAGTCCAACCAACTCTCTGTGATTCCTGTAAAGAAACCACACAAAAAGCTATAGGTGGGAAACTACCCTGTCCCCAAAGAAAACAAATGATGTTCAGAGCTAAGACTCTACTCCTACACTAATCCCATCTCGAGGAGCTCACACCAGCACTAAAACCTACATGCTAGCATGATCGTCGTCCGAATTCGAAATCCAGAACGACCTAGTCTATGTACACCATCCGTCCTCCTCTCGCTACCGCGATGCACTCCTGTTCCAGCATCCCAACCCTAGTTCCCCCCGAAGGGTGAACCATCATGAGCTAGCCCACCAAAGACATCTGACAAAGGGCGTTTGTCCGCCAAAGCACACACAGAAGACGCGAGGGTCAACTCCAAAGAATTATATAAATAATACCACCAATAGATACCGATAAAAGATTAGCCACTTAGGCTTATAACTAGGGATTACATCCTAGGGTTGTATATTTCACAATGAATGTAAACAGCAATAAATCACAGTTAACATGCCTCAAGTAGAATTAACAAGTATCAAACACACTCAACAACTAAGTCAGTATCCATGTTGCATGAAATGATATGCAGGTTAACCCAGTCAACCAATATGCAATCCGGAACGGATGGACATCAAACGGATCAATCCTAGCACCAGCAACGGTGGGACCATTCTGCCCGCGTGCCTCTTACACCAAACATAGGTATGGACATCAAACGAGTCAATCCTAGCACCAGCAACGGTGGGACCATTCTGCTCGCGTGCCTCTGGGATGGACATCAACCGGATCAATCCTAGCACCAGCAACGATGGGACCATTCTGCCCGCGTGCCTCTTACACCAAACCAAGGTAGCCAGATCAGCCATAACCCGTAGGTCTGCCATTTCGGTCTGCTACTAAGAGTCACCTAGTAGCGCTCTTACGCGGAAATCCTGGTCTTATAACCAATTTTGGAATCCGCCGTGGTCCGGTATCTCGCCGTGTTTAAACCACTTAATGAGTGCATGCAATGCAGTGATTAGCCAAACAACGTCTCCGACCTCACTCGACACGTCGCCACGTGTTCTAGCTAAATTAATGTCTCTAAAAGCTTACCCTAAGGTAAAGTCGATTCTGCGACAAAAGACACTTTAGAGGTTGTTTAATGTCTTATGAGTTTTCTTTTCAAAATAATATCCTTTTTAGTCTTATCGCAAATCCTATAAGTTCTCGGGATCTCCCAATCCCCAAATGACACCAGAGAATGTCTCGATCCATGAAACACCATAACAAGGTCCGAATCTCATTCGTCCTATCAAACTTTCTCAAAAATCTCAAAATAAAATCGGCATGACCTGCCCGCTATTCTCACTTTTCAGAAACTCAGATTTCATTGCATAACCATAAATAACTCAGCACAATCAATCAACATGCCATATATCAACATATTAAGCAATAACCACATAGCACTTAACATATAAGGCATGCACCACACATCCTAGATTACCCACATAGCACGTAGCATGTAGGTCAATCATCAAAAACATTCAGTAGATGCATCATCTACATTGTCAGCCGAAGCCTCAGAAAACGTTTTTCCAATCAAACACAAACAATTGCATAAACAGTAAAACATGTCGAAAGTATCGACCCTAAGCATTAACTAGAGATTCAGTGAGAAGCCCTCACCTGTAGGTTCTCCAGAGTTATCTCCTAAAGCTCCTTCACAATCAAAGCCTTGCTCCGCTGGAAATTCCTCAAAATCACCTTTAGAGCAAAACCACAGAAATACTAGCAGAATCTATCGGAAACTAAGCTATCAATACATCACTAAGGTTACACGAAGTAGTACATACTCCGAGGTATGATAATCTAGCGCGAAAGGACAAGTTTTCGGAAAAGGAAATTTTCCTCCTCCCCCCCTTAATAGGTTCGGCCACTTTTCACAATTGTGGGACTCGACTTTTCTTCGATCAAACTTGGTTCCTATGCTATCATTAGCCGTAACTAAGGGTATTCTGAACTCGGAAAAATTATCGGATCAAAAACTGTCGCAGGGGTATTTTGGTCATGATTTTTAACTTAGAAATTTCAAAACTGAAATCCCAAAAACCAAATTTGACAGGGACGTCACTAACGACGTTTATGACAACTAATCCTACTAGCACTAAGCTAAGGCGATAGTTTTCAGCCTAAAGGTTGAAGCTTTACTTCAAAAACTCCAAAAATGGGTATTTAAGGCTAAAATTGATTCCGGCGGAAATCCGGCGACATTACGGAAAATCTAATCCGGCAGAAGTGATCTTGGGCATGTAAGGAAGAGGTTTAGAATCAGAAATGAAATATTCAGGATAGTTTTGCAAAAACCTCAAAACTATCAGCTCAGAAAAGTCTACAGAAAAGCTATGGAAAAAGCGATCAGAGGTAAGGATTAGCGACTATACCTCGAAACCTTGAAGCAGCAACTGATTGATCGACGATCAAGCAAGTAATGAAGAAAAGCTCTTCTTCCTCTTCCTTCTATGGAGCTCGCGGCCTTGGAGAGAAAATGGAGGAGTTTTTGTAATTTTTCTCACCTTTCTTGCTATATATAGAGGTTGGCAAAACGCGGTAAAATGAAAGTTTCGCGAATCTGATTTTTCTGGCTTCATTCTCCATGAATTCTAAGATATGTTTTGGCAAAAGAATTCCAAAACTATAAAGAGGTCTCCTTGTATTTTTGGCGACTAATGCATAATCGGTATAAAACTATTTTACCCGATAAGTTGCTTTTTGCATCGGATGTCGGAATAGAAAACTTCCTTCTGAAGAAAGATTGAAATCATCAAGAGAAATGGGTGTACGCGTGTAGAATCTTCATTTGAAGCTCTGAATAGAAAAAGTCTTCATAGTCGGGTGATTCTAGGGTTTTGAAATACCAGGGATTCGGTTTCGGCAAACTTCCGATGATTGGAATCGGACGTTCGTAGATCCTAGAGTTTCGCCTCCAAACGATTTTGATATATGGAAAAAGATAAGTTCTAACATTTCTCTGAAGATTTTTGGACTAAAATCCTACAGTGTTCCAAGGGTGGAACATAGTGTTATTTCCTAAGATTCTTGTCCTAGGTTTTTAAAGCGAATATTAGTCGTGCTATAACTTAAATCGACTTCGATACAATCCTCAGACTTTTCCTGAACTTTCTCCTTCACATATTTATTTCATTTGGTAAACTCTAGTTCAGGTTTCCCTTCACGATACATCAACCCTAATCGTGAATAGGATTCTATTTACTTGACACAAGCTTAAAAACTTGGGCCTTACATTACTACCCTCCAAAAAGAAAGTTTCGACCTCGAAACTTAAGGGTCAGTAAAAAAAAATTCCGGATATTATTCCTTGATCTTTTCCTCTAAATCCCATATAGTACCGTCCATGTCTTTGTTCCAAATAACTTTCACCGAAGCACTCTGCTTTCTCCTCGATCGTTTCACTATTCCAGTCCCAATGCTGACCGACGGCGTCTCAAAAGACATATCGTCTTCTAACTCTCTGTTGTCCGGTTTGACCTCTTGCGTCGGGTCTCCGTTGGAAATAATATTTGTTGGCATTCGTGCAATCGCACAACCTTAACCACTTGCTCCTTTGCTTTTGTTCGTCCAAAATACTGTTTAGAAGCTCGGTACTTCTCTATGTTCCGGAATGAATGCTCAACTTGTCCTCGTGATGTTCACTCATGATCCAAACTCAACTCGGTCGCTTGATAACTCCTAGTCAAACTATTGCCTTGGAATCTACTAGTCCATTAACGTCACTTCCAACTTCGCAACCATCCTCATTCGCACCATGAAATCAATCTTCTACTTAATCACCATTCAAATTAAGACTCGACTTGAGTCTTAATACCTTGTGCATGACAAGACTCATTCCCCTTAATCATAAATTCATCAACCACTCATAAGCTAATCATCCTCTTAATATCCAACCATCCATTATTGTCGTCTTCGTCCTCAAAACCTTCCTCACTCAAACCAGTTTACACTTACTGAAATCCCTAACGCTTCGCATAAATCGAGACTTATCCTCTAGAAGATCAATTCATAACTGTACCTCAAAGGTCTTAACTAGTCGTTTTATCATCCGATCCTCCAACCTTCTGAGGTTTAACTACTATCGTAATTGCTATCACCACTACATCCCTTATTCGTACATGATTTTCAACTCCCTAAGTCAGTCTTAATCATAGGATTCTCATTCAACTGAGCAAAATTCACTTGCTAACTCTAGCATCCATCTCCGAAATCCATGACAAAGTTCCATTCACTATTAGACTCTGAGTAGCTTGTCCAAATATGATAACTTCAAGTATTCATCTTAATACTAACACTTTCCTCCTTGTATCTCATTCACCATCTCGTCAATCAACTTCTTAATCCCTCAATCAAGTTCTGACAAACTTCGAGTCCTACACCCCTTAGACAGAAATCCATAGATTTAAAACCTAAACCTTCACCAAGTTTGGTCCTCTAATGGCCCTTAATCCTTCAATACTTCTTAAGTGAATATCCATTTCTTAAAACTATAACTCCTTCGCTTACACAAACGACCTGATAAGTGTCGTCATGCTCTCACACTCATAACTTGATCTTGATATCCATAGTCATAACTTGTTATGCTAACATCATTCAAATCTTATCACATGGTTCATTATGTCCGCAATCTCATAATCAACATCAATCTATTACCAACTTATAACCAACCTTAACACTCTACACAACTCAGAATTTCTTTACTTCAAGATCTCTCTTATACTATACCTCAATGGTCTTAATCCGCAACTCATCTTCAGATCTCCAATCTCCTACTCGTACGTGATTCTCAACTCTCAAGGTCAATCTTAACCCTAAGATTCCAATCCAACTTAGTAAATCTCACTTAGTAATCTGAGCATATTTTCTTTGAAATCCATATCAACAACCTCAAGGATTCAACTTATGCTAAAACCTTCTTTTTCTAACTTAATCATTGATTCAACACTTAGTCACTCCAGCAAACTCCTGGCAATTCTCTAAGTCTTACACATCCAAGTTAAACTTCCTGGGCTTAAAATCTAAACTTTTATCTAGTTTGCATCGGTAATGTCCTTTGACCCTTTAACACTTTTCAAGTGAAAATTCATCTCTTAAGACTATAATGTCTCCACAAATTAATCATGCACTTAGCAAAACTTATTCCTCGAACTCGACTACAACAATCTAGTTCAAAGTTAATTCTTCTCAATCTTGCTACTATCAAGCTATCATCTATAACCTGATTAAATCCAACCTATTTGGTCTCTAACAATTCCACTCTGTAATCACATAACCTATGACTTCATAACTCCCGAGAAAATACCTAATATTTTTCCAACATTAAATCTCTTGACTTTGTCTACCTCTACTTGGAGTAATCACACGAACCAACCAATTAATGTCTATACGACAATCATCAACTTCCAAAGGTTCAAATCTTAATCTTGTACAATCAAGTGCTTAATACAAACTTTCCTCCCAAATTCAACTAATCTTCGATCAAATCAAGTTAATCTTACCAATCCTTCTATCAAAGTCCATAGCCAGCTGTGATTCCGAATATCACCCCCTCAATATTAAGTTGATCAGGCCTAATACATCGAAGGTGGAAATCTAGAAAAACCTACTGGAACAGCCAATGAGTTCCTATCATCCAATAGTCACAAATATCTTGATATTAAATCCTCAATGATGCCGCTACGGAACTACACACTCTCGACATCATACGTATACTATCCATACAGAATCTCTCTAAGATTCATTCTTTAGCTTCTCGCTTCTTGTTAAACGCATCGCTGCAAGACTACTTTCTAGGCTTAACGTGTTATTCTAAACCTCGTGTAACTTCTATAGTTTAAACACGAGCGCAGTCAAATAAAGTATTTATGGGCGTAATAACTATAAGGTCAAAGCTTAAACCACATAAGTAAGATAGGGGTGTTGCACATGCTACGCGAGTAATGGAACATATTATACTAGAATGAGAAAGAATGGTTAGAAGGTTACCATCGTTCTTGCGCTCTCCTCTGACAAACCCCTCAGCTCTCTCACCGTCCATGGTGTAAACTCTTGCTTTAGCAGCAGAACGCTTACCACGAGCAGTGTTGACAGTTGGTTCAGCCTTGGGTGCTCTGCACCGACCGGCAGTATGCCCCATTTTGTTACAATTATAGCATTTGGGCCTCGCGTCGGGACAAGCATTAGCATAGTGCCCCGGCTCCCCACATCTGAAACATGTCACTTGTTTCCTTGGCCCTCTAGCTATGGCGGGAAACTTGCCCTTCATCTTGTTATCAGACGGTCCCGCCTGGAACGTCCTACAGTTCACGGCTAAATGTCCACGTTGTTTGCACCTGCAACATTTTGGTCCAGTCATCGAGCACTGAAAGGTGTAGTGTCCCAGCTTTCCACAACGGAAACATGACACAACCTCCTGGCCAATAGTCGCGGTTGTCGACCTGCATGGTTCTGGAATAGGGTCTCTTCCCTCAGGATGCTGGTATGGCTTCCACGGTCGGTACTCCTGAGAACCTAATCTCACTGGTCCCCCAGTTCCAACTCGGTCCAACCCATTATGATGGTACTTGGACACCTCGTTTAGCAGTTGAGGTTGCCTACGTGCAGCCTCCTCCGCGTGTCTGTAAGCGTCCTCAGTAGCCTGGTTCATCATTGCTTCAATCATTGTAGCTATCGCCTTTGCCATTCCATCAGGGCTTACCATCCTATACTTAGTCAAACAAACAGTTAGTACTCATCACAAGATAGTCTCTGACATAACTATACAATATGAGTAAGCAATAACTTCAATCAATTTCAAGCGAAAAAAAACGCTTGCAGACAATCAATTTTCACTCTTTGCAGAGTCACACAACCTAGCACAGAAGACCTATTCCCCAACAACTCCCGAAAGACTCGACCGTGCTCTGATACCACAAAGTAACACCCCGATTTCGGTGGCGTCACTTTAGTAACCAAAATAAACTTAATGCGGAAAAACGTGAATATATTTTTTTTTTGATAATAACTAAGACGAGACTGAAATAAATAAACCCAACAATAACAATAATCAGAACTAATGTACGATATATATAACAGCCCCCGCTGTAGTAGCAACCTCGTCACGAGTAAACCTCCAGTGACGGAAAGAGAAAGATGTAACGCCCGTAGGCAATATATACAAACCAAATGAAAAGGGTGAAGTGTCCGCAACACCATCCCTCAAAACTGAGAATAAGCTGGCCCATCGGCCTGAAACAAGACCTCCTAAGTCCAACCAACTCTCTGTGATTCCTGTAAAGAAACCACACAAAAAGCTATAGGTGGGAAACTACCCTGTCCCCAAAGAAAACAAATGATGTTCAGAGCTAAGACTCTACTCCTACACTAATCCCATCTCGAGGAGCTCACACCAGCACTAAAACCTACATGCTAGCATGATCATCGTCCGAATTCAAAATCCAGAACGACCTAGTCTATGTACACCATCCGTCCTCCTCTCGCTACCGCGATGCACTCCTGTTCCAGCATCCCAACCCTAGTTCCCCCCGAAGGGTGAACCATCATGAGCTAGCCCACCAAAGACATCTGACAAAGGACGTTTGTCCGCCAAAGCACACACAGAAGACGCGAGGGTCAACTCCAAAGAATTATATAAATAATACCACCAATAGATACCGATAAAAGATTAGCCACTTAGGCTTATAACTAGGGATTACATCCTAGGGTTGTATATTTCACAATGAATGTAAACAGCAATAAATCACAGTTAACATGCCTCAAGTAGAATTAACAAGTATCAAACACACTCAACAACTAAGTCAGTATGCATGTTGCATGAAATGATATGCAGGTTAACCCAGTCAACCAATATGCAATCCGGAACGGATGGACATCAAACGGATCAATCCTAGCACCAGCAACGGTGGGACCATTCTGCCCGCGTGCCTCTTACACCAAACATAGGTATGGACATCAAACGAGTCAATCCTAGCACCAGCAACGGTGGGACCATTCTGCTCGCGTGCCTCTGGGATGGACATCAACCGGATCAATCCTAGCACCAGCAACGGTGGGACCATTCTGCCCGCGTGTCTCTTACACCAAACCAAGGTAGCCAGATCAGCCATAACCCGTAGGTCTGCCATTTCGGTCTGCTACTAAGAGTCACCTAGTAGCGCTCTTACGCGGAAATCCTGGTCTTATAACCAATTTTGGAATCCTCCGTGGTCCGGTATCTCGCCGTGTTTAAACCACTTAATGAGTGCATGCAATGCAGTGATTAGCCAAACAACGTCTCTGACCTCACTCGACACGTCGCCACGTGTTCTAGCTAAATTAATGTCTCTAAAAGCTTACCCTAAGGTTGTAAGATCAAGTTTTGATCTAGTAGTACAACTCTATGTTTTGATGATTACAAGTTAACCTTTTGATATGAACAATTGTGGTACTCTAACGTGTTTTTCTGAGTGTGCTATTTACAGGCTCTGACCTCAACTCAATCTCACACAAATCAGAAGCACTGTGTATAAAGAGCGACCCAAGCAACGCTTTCGCATTCACCATGTTCAGTATGAACAGTGGAAAAGCTTCAGAAGTTCTGAAGTTATACAAACTCTGATGTGGACTCAGTCACTAGAAGTTCTGAAGATCCAGAAGGTCTGATAACCAAGAAACACTGAAGGCTCAGATATTCTGATGGTGTAGAAGACTCTGAAGATCCAGAAGCTGATTAGTGAAATTCTGATGTCCAGAATCAAGATACTCTGAAGACCATGTACTTCCTTGAGTTCAGAATCAGAAGAAACAATGGTCAGAGGATCTGGGCTTTCCCTCTGACTCTGATCAACCGGCTTCACAAGTTCCAACATGAAGCTTTCTCCTGATCAGAAGTCTCCTAGGTTTAAAGGTCAAGTCGCTATCCAAGTACAAAAGCAACTGTACCTTCCTGACGACCTACCTAACAGTCTCAGACACAGCAGAAGCTGGATTTTCCAGAACTGCCCTCCAACGGTAGCATTTCCCATGCAACGCTCAACCCTAATCCTTGGAGTATATAAAGAGGCTGAAGACTGAAAGAAGCGGCTAGAAGCATTCACATACGCGCAAGACAAATTCAAATTCTTCTAAGCTTTCTTTCATCTGAAATTCATTGAGTTTACTATTAGCTTTTTAGAAGCAAATCTCTTGTAAACAATTCTCTGATAAACAGTTTTTTTAGTTCCTTTAGGAGATCAAGGTTGATCGGATCCTAGAGAAGACTAAGAGAGTGAATCTTAGTGTGAGCTAAGTCAGTGTAATTGTTAGTCACTTGTAGGTTTCAAGTGCAGTTGTAACTCTTACCTGATTAGTGGATTGCCTTCATTCTAAGAAGGAAGAAATCACCTTAACGGGTGGACTGGAGTAGCTTGAGTGATTTATCAAGTGAACCAGGATAAAATCCTTGTGTGCTTTTCTATCTCTTATCTTTAGCACTTAAGTTCTCGAAAGATTTGTCAAAATCTTTAAGGTGGAAGCTTTATCTTGAAAACGTTATTCAACCCCCCCCCCTTCTACCGTTTTTCATACCTTCAAAGGTAAAGTCGATTCTGCGACAAAAGACACTTCTTCACATCGACATAGTA
This sequence comes from Lotus japonicus, assembly GCF_012489685.1. Lineage (NCBI taxonomy): Eukaryota > Viridiplantae > Streptophyta > Magnoliopsida > Fabales > Fabaceae > Lotus > Lotus japonicus. Next base: position 41,108,757 of record NC_080042.1, read on the forward strand.
ACTCATGATGATCTCCAAATCATCTGACTCATCTCAATCCGATGGTCACAACTGCTCAACGAGCACAGAGTATTACACTCTCGGAAACTAACGGTTTCCCGGACTTATCACCAGGATAGCCCAACAACGCATAGCTACTCCAACAGCACAAGAGCATCAACATACTCAACACTTCTCAGCTTCCTCAACGATTGGATCCGACGACACTTCTCGTTTTCCAAAGACTAAGATTTGCATCCGAAGCTTCCTTTCGAGTTTATTATCATTAATTGAAGATTTAGAGGTTGTTTAATGTCTTATGAGTTTTCTTTTCAAAATAATATCCTTTTTAGTCTTATCGCAAATCCTATAAGTTCTCGGGATCTCCCAATCCCCAAATGACACCAGAGAATGTCTCGATCCATGAAACACCATAACAAGGTCCGAATCTCATTCGTCCTATCAAACTTTCTCAAAACTCTCAAAATAAAATCGGCATGACCTGCCCGCTATTCTCACTTTTCAGAAACTCAGATTTCATTGCATAACCATAAATAACTCAGCACAATCAATCAACATGCCATATATCAACATATTAAGCAATAACCACATAGCACTTAGCATATAAGGCATGCACCACACATCCTAGATTACCCACATAGCACGTAGCATGTAGGTCAATCATCAAAAACATTCAGTAGATGCATCATCTACATTGTCAGCCGAAGCCTCAGAAAACGTTTTTCCAATCAAACACAAACAATTGCATAAACAGTAAAACATGTCGAAAGTATCGACCCTAAGCATTAACTAGAGATTCAGTGAGAATCCCTCACCTGTAGGTTCTCCAGAGTTATCTCCTAAAGCTCCTTCACAATCAAAGCCTTGCTCCGCTGGAAATTCCTCAAAATCACCTTTAGAGCAAAACCACACAAATACTATCAGAATCTATCGGAAACTAAGCTATCAATACATCACTAAGGTTACACGAAGTAGTACATACTCCGAGGTATGATAATCTAGCGCGAAAGGACAAGTTTTCGGAAAAAGGAAATTTTCCTCCTCCCCCCCTTAATAGGTTCGGCCACTTTTCACAATTGTGGGACTCGACTTTTCTTCGATCAAACTTGGTTCCTATGCTATCATTAGCCGTAACTAAGGGTATTCTGAACTCGGAAAAATTATCGGATCAAAAACTGTCGCAGGGGTATTTTGGTCATGATTTTTAACTTAGAAATTTCAAAACTGAAATCCCAAAAACCAAATTTGACAGGGACGTCACTAACGACGTTTATGACAACTAATCCTACTAGCACTAAGCTAAGGCGATAGTTTTCAGCCTAAAGGTTGAAGCTTTACTTCAAAAACTCCAAAAATGGGTATTTAAGGCTAAAATTGATTCCGGCGGAAATCCGGCGACATTACGGAAAATCTAATCCGGCAGAAGTGATCTTGGGCATGTAAGGAAGAGGTTTAGAATCAGAAATGAAATATTCAGGATAGTTTTGCAAAAACCTCAAAACTATCAGCTCAGAAAAGTCTACAGAAAAGCTATGGAAAAAGCGATCAGAGGTAAGGATTAGCGACTATACCTCGAAACCTTGAAGCAGCAACTGATTGATCGACGATCAAGCAAGTAATGAAGAAAAGCTCTTCTTCCTCTTCCTTCTATGGAGCTCGCGGCCTTGGAGAGAAAATGGAGGAGTTTTTGTAATTTTTCTCACCTTTCTTGCTATATATAGAGGTTGGCAAAATGCGGTAAAATGAAAGTTTCGCGAATCTGATTTTTCTGGCTTCATTCTCCATGAATTCTAAGATATGTTTTGGCAAAATAATTCCAAAACTATAAAGAGGTCTCCTTGTATTTTTGGCGACTAATGCATAATCGGTATAAAACTAGTTTACCCGATAAGTTGCTTTTTGCATCGGATGTCGGAATAGAAAACTTCCTTCTGAAGAAAGATTGAAATCATCAAGAGAAATGGGTGTACGCGTGTAGAATCTTCATTTGAAGCTCTGAATAGAAAAAGTCTTCATAGTCGGGTGATTCTAGGGTTTTGAAATACCAGGTATTCGGTTTCGGCAAACTTCCGATGATTGGAATCGGACGTTCGTAGATCCTAGAGTTTCGCCTCGAAACGATTTTGATATATGGAAAAAGAGAAGTTCTAACATTTCTCTGAAGATTTTTGGACTAAAATCCTACAGTGTTCCAAGGGTGGAACATAGTGTTATTTCCTAAGATTCTTGTCCTAGGTTTTTAAAGCGAATATTAGTCGTGCTATAACTTAAATCGACTTCGATACAATCCTCAGACTTTTCCTGAACTTTCTCCTTCACATATTTATTTCATTTGGTAAACTCTAGTTCAGGTTTCCCTTCACGATACATCAACCCTAATCGTGAATAGGATTCTATTTACTTGACACAAGCTTAAAAACTTGGGCCTTACAAAACACAGAAGTAAATGGCTTAGAAAGCTGCCCAATCGCCACAAAATACCAGCTGCAATCAGACCCATAGGAGTAGAAGAATATCACAGGAGAGAACATAAATAATGGACTAAATAATGCAGGAATAGAAACCAAAGCATGAAAGCACATGCTACAGGAAGCATAGGCAATAGATTTATTTCCAGTTCTGATATAATGTAGTAGATATTCATGAAGATAGCAATGTAATTCTCAAGAGATAAATGTACCCTGCCTATTGCTAAAAACTAAAAGGGTTATCTTCCTGTGGTCGATTATATGCTGTCCATACAGGCTCGCCGATAAACAACCTCATCAACTGCACACAGATATGCACAGAAACAGAACAACTAATGATTAATCAACCCATAAAAGCTTTGAATCTTTATCTATTGAAACATACTTATTCTCTAGAGTCTTAATGGTTGTGGTTAGAATAAGATAGTTCCAAACCTTCACATAGTTACTTGTGTCAAGAGTTAACCGATGGTAGATTCCAGCAGGTAAAATGATGAGATCACCGGCCTTGATCCAAATGCGAATCCATCGATCACCTTTGTCCTGCACATCTAAGTAGCCACTTCCTTCCAAATGAATATTGATTTAAATGTTGTAATCCAACTAAGGAATACAAATAATGCGTATGAAAATTTCACAGAATGTCATATTTTCTCATATTCTTTTGATAATACTACAAAAGATTATGGTATACGTTTCTTGGCTGGTAATTCAATATTTGCTGCAACCTATAGCTACATTAATCATATTCATCATAATAATACTAAATAACAACATTAAAAACAGATTTAAAATGTTACAATGAAGATGTTCTTTACTAATGCATACAGGGATGATATGAAGTACGATTTACATCAATCAATCAATTAAACAGATTGTATTTGCATCTCATGACAATGTAAAAATGTGTCGGAAAACTCATAGAATCAAACAGATGTGCCTGAAGTTTATGTGTATGCAGAACAGAAAATGCACTCAGTTAAGCAAATTCGTTCAGGAATTTCATGGAACATGTAGTATACACCAAAGATATGATAGAAGTGTGGAGAAAATTCATCCGCTTATGTCATCGATCATGTTATATGCTTGGAAACAACAATGAAAATGTGCAAATCAAAGCCAAACAGGGAAGGAATTGCAATGAAGCAGCATGAAGTAAAAAGGAGAAAGGGATAGAGTGACTCAGAGAAAGAGAGAACGTGAGTGGTCTGATGCGCTTCTCGGAATCAGTTCTGGTTCTCTCCTTGATGTTGAGCTTCCCGACGCCAAAACACACAGCCACTCCCGCTCCTTTCCTGTCTTCATCTCCTCTTCCCTTGTATTTTCAAGGAGGTTCCCATTCTTGTAAAGAATATTTATGTCACCAATGAAAATTTGATCGTTCTTCACCCCTATAGCTATAAGGCCCTGCCAAATGGAGGGGCTCGCACCAGAAAGGATGAGAGGCGAGGGTTGAGATGGCCGTGAGCAGGAGAAATAAAGAGGAGGAGGAAGAGTATTAGGTTTAGCTGTTAAGGAGAAATCAGGGCACATGTGGCAAGTAGGGCCAATGAGGAAAAGCCACGTGTTAAAAATTAAGTGAGAATTAATCTTAGAGCGACACGTCACTAAGTTGGCCTGTGAGAGCGACACGTCATGCTAGAAGTTGTTCTTTTCTAATATATATAGATGACAAAATCTTTCAAATTTATATTTTCTTATCTCTAAAGCTACTATATTCCAATTAAATAAAAGAAAATTATATTCTTTTATTAATTCATAAACATTTTTTTAATAAATGGAGCAAAAAATACAATTTTTTTGAAAAAGATCATTTGATAAACAGAATATAATGCTTCCGTGCAACACATGATTATAATGATTATTATTACACCTATTAATATGGGACGATTATCACTACAACTTAACAATTTAATTAAAAAACTATTTCCACAAAAACTATTTCATTTACACATAAAATTAATCAATTTTTTTAAACTATAAAAATATTTTGATTAAAATTTTATTAAAGTAAGTCTTAAAGTCTTATATTAGTTATATATATATATCTATTAATTAACATATTTAAAATTAAAAGTATCATTATGAAAATAATGGGTAGATATTATGAATTAATATCATTTAGGAATTATATTAGTAGCTGTTGAATGCAAAAAATATTGCGATCTAAGGTAATAGTATATCCAAAATTAATTTTATTCTTTAATTTATAAATTATATTTTAAAAAACATAACAACAATAACACATGTTTTTAAAAAATTCAAGTGACTAAACTATGTAATGCATATGTTTATCTTTAAATATCGGTTCAAATATTTATGATTAAAGTGCTGCAAAAGTGAGTAATGACACAAAATTGTGTGTGAGTATCAATTGATTAAAGACCATTTTAATTACTAATTTAAAAAAAAATTAAAAAAACGTGTGGGTGATTTAAAAAAAAAACAAAAAGGTAAAAAAGCCAACATAGTTAGCGATTGTCAGAAAAAACAAAAATAAAAAATAAGAAAACGCCAACATGGTTGGCGATTTATATAAAAAACGAAAAAAAAAAAATGAAAACGCCAATGCTATTGGCGATTCTTTAAAAAAATAAAAAAAAAATAGAATCGCCACTGTCAGTGGCGATTTATACTAGATTGGTAAATAAAAGAAAAAGTACCCCAAAGCTGTAATTTCCAAAAAAAACTATACTACTAGGGTATAAAAGCCTGACAAAGGTACATTGATAACAATGAATAACTGAGATGCTAAATCACTGGAAAAAAAATTCAGCAGCAGTGACTAACTAACTGCAAGAAAAATAAATAGTAGTGACTAACTTTCTGCGAGTATTTTCAGCAAAGCCAAGTAAAGTGAAAAGAAAAACAAATGGAAAGAAAGAAATGATATGATACCTACAACATCAGAAAAAAGCTGCTCACAAGATTGTCAAAACATTTTTTATAATGAACACCTCCACCAGTTCCTTTTTCCCCCCTCAACTGATTTCTAGTTTAGTCACAAGCCTCATAGTATCTATCTATAATATGCACATTACATCACATAATTATATCTTTGAAAAACATTTGGAAAAGGAAAAGAAGAAGCCATCTTTTCAACTGAACAAACTTTTATCTCTGATCTAGGAAACCAAACCTCTGCCTTCCTTCAATATTCCTTGAAAGACCTGCACGCCACATTCAACTTTTATATCAAAATTCTACATACAGAACAAAATGTCTGAAGCTAAAAATAGATGAGAATTGAAATACATTCTGTCTAAGGATATGTTTCAAAATTCTTCAATACTTAATTCTAAAGACAAAATCAATTATGAGGAAAAATTGACTTGAGTAGCTTCAATTGTCAGAACTGATCCCCTAAGTAAAAGAAACTGATCCAAATTACTATGCTATAAATAATCATGGATGATATGAAAAAAGAATGCATAATTACATATGCTCTTACAATGATTTCTAATCAAAATTGAAGTCAGCATCAATAAATAACAGCTATAAATACACAAACACAAAAGAGACAGTTACCTTAGGATCTGCAAATTGGGGGAACTTCAAAGAGAGACAGAGAGAGCTGTTTATAGGCAAGACCAATATCAATGAGCCATTTTAAATTACTATATACACAAGCAAACAAATGTTATGATAGGTGAACTTGTACTATTAATGATAAAGGAAAATTTTATAGCATGGTCACGAAAATCTTTGTAACCTTTGTATCTCATTGTCATCACTTCAACACCAACAAACCAATGACAGAAACCGCACAAAATTTGAAGCACACAAAACCAATGAAATAGAAGCAATATCTTCTAGTATGTATTGTTAACTATGAACATAAAACCAGGACCTGATATCAACTTAATGAATACAAAAAAAAGTGAAAACAATAAGTGAGACCTTATCGAAGTTTATGAAAATCAATCAGGAGAGAAACAGTTTCACCAAGAAAACATTAAACACAGATGAAGAAATAAAACACAAAATTACATCAAAGGTGAGAGACAGTTTCAAGCTTCTAGCAGTTATGTTAATGACTACTTAGAAACAGACATGTATTAAAAAATAATTTCCGTTGTTCGATAATATAAACTAGTGTAAGCATACAAACAATGCATATTTCTAGCTAAAGTCTACAAACAAAATGAAATCCAAAATTTTAATAGTGAATGAATAATAGAATGGTAGAGGATTCAATGATGTCTTTCTCCTACCCCAAGAGCCAGATACAAAATGATGAACACAAATTGGACAAAACAACCCTTCAAGTTAATTTACATATGATTATTTAATTTCTTATAGTGCAAGAGTATGCTAATGAGTCTTGTGAAAAAAGGTGCAAAGAGAATCAAAATAGCGGAAGAAAGATTTTCAATTATATAGAAATTCTATATTCTTGAGGGAAGTACCTATTTGCATTTATAAGGAACCAGGCTTTGACAGCATACCATAGATAAAGTAGAGATATTTGAATCAACTCTCTAATTCAACTCCTCACTTATCAGTTGGAAAAGAACATAAAAAGTTATGTTACTATTTATCGGATCAGCTATAGTTTACACCTTAATATAATTACATTGCAAAATGGGAAAAAATGAATAGGAAACAACCATCCATGCTAATGAAATTAATTTTGGATCTTTATTTCTTGCCTTCAATATCTTTTCTTCTATAAATCGTTAATTGATCTTATAATTTCATTTTATTTTCCAATATATATTTATTTTTCATGTATAGAAGCCAATTCTGGATACAATCTGTCACTTGATCTAAGTTCATGCATAACATTGCTTATTTCAATCCAACTATACCAGGGTGCCTTCACAACTTTATTTTCTTTCATGGATTTACAGATCCTAGCAAAATGGTCTCATCTGTTTTGTGCTACCTTTTAGAACTAACAAAAGACACTGAAGTATAGAAGAACAAAGTACAATTTCTTTGGTTACCTAAAATCATTTATAATGTAATTATTCAGATCTTAATGTCATAATTCTAAGGGGGAGTTAAATAATGATCAAGCCAATTCAAGGAATATAATCAAAATATAATCATAAAAGTTACCAACGTTAAGGAGTAGTATATGTATAATGTCATTATTCAAAGTCCCATTGCGGTGTGAGATTATCACCCTGCACTTGGTCACACAAAACTTAATAAACAATTTACCTACAATTAAAACTATTATGATAACTCGATCCCATGATACACTAATCATATTTTAGTTCCATCAAATAGGGAAATAGAAATTATCAAAGCTCACGAGGAATCTGCTTGGTAACAGCTTCAAAAACTAAAAAGGCATAGTACTTTTTCGCTAGTTTCTATACCAATTTCTTCTTTTTGTTTAGGGTTATTTATGCTCGTGGTCCCTAAACTATAGTCAGGAATTGGGATACGTCCCTAAACAAATTTTTTGTTGGTTTCCATCCTTTAACTTAATTAACCGGTTGGATTCCATCCCTTTACCGGTTGAGGTGCTTACATGGCATACCAACTAGGAAGTAAGTGCTGACATGTCAGTTTTTTTTTTAATTTTTTCCACGTAACATTAGTTTTTTTTTTCTTCATCTCATCTTGATTTTCATCATCAAATGTGTCCATCTTCTTCACCTTTTTCAGGCTTCGTCTTCATCATCTTTTTTTTCTTCTTCTTCTTTTCAATCTCACACCTTCCCTCCCACTTCCTGCAACTCTTCATGTCGTACTCAATCACAATTTCCTTTATTCGACTCATAAGCGACCGTACGCGCTCTAGATACTTTATCAAAGCCGGTTCTTTGACCTGGAACTCCCCATTGACCTGATTTGCCACTAATAACGAGTGCGTTCTTACCAACAAACTGTCAATTTGCACCTCGATCGCCTGGTTTAGTCCTGCGATTAGAGCCTCATACTCCGCCTGGTTGTTACTAGCCTTGAACTAGAACTTGAGAGATTGTTCCAACACCAGTTCTCCTGGCCCCTGCAATGTGACTCCGACTCTACTTTCGTTGTCATTCGACGAACCATCGACGAACAACGTCCATTGTGTGTTTACTCTTTCTCCTTCCTCGGGTGTCAACTCTACCACAAAATCTGCCAAGGTCTGCGCCCCAACTCTCCCCCTTTTATCATATTGCAATCCATACTCTGACAGCTCCACTGACCATGCGACGAGCCTTCTTGACAAATCTGGTTTCTGCAACACCTGCCTCAAAGGAAGATCAGTTCTCACCTTTACCTGAAAACTTTGAAACTAGGGTCGCAAGCGTCTGGCGGTGACGAGGACGGCGAGCGCCGCCTTTTCTATCTTCTGATACCTTATTTCGGCCCCTTGAAACGTGTGGCTCACAAGGTAAACTATTTTCTGTTCCCCGTCTACCTCCTGAAGGATTACCGAGCTGAACGCGTGGTCTCCCACAGAGAAGTACAAGTGTAGGGGAAGACCCTGGACGGGCTTCGAGAGAACAGGTGGTGCTGACAACATTTCCTTGAGGCGAGTAAAAGCTTCTTCACATTCTGAACTCCACTCGAACGCTGCGTTATTCTTAAGGCATCTAAAGAACGGAGCTGACTTATTACCCGAATGAGGAAGAAATCGAGGCAAAGCTGCGATTCGCCTCGGTTAGCCGCTGCACCTCTTTCACATTGCTTAGGCTCTTCATCTCCCGTATCGCCTTGCACTTCTCCTGGTTAATCTCAATCCCCCTTGACGTGATCATGAAACCTAAGAATTTACCCCCTTGTATTCCGAAAGAACATTTCTCAGGATTGAGCCTCATGCCGTGTTTCCGGATTTTGCCAAAGGCTTCCGATAGGTCCTCGTGGTGAGTCGACCCCATAACTGACTTAACGATCATGTCGTCGACGTATACTTCCATATTCCTTCCTACTTGCCCCTCAAACACCCTATCCATCAGTCGCTGATACGTCGCCCCCGCGTTTTTCAATCCGAAAGTCATGGTCTGATAACAGTAATTTACCCTTGCAATCATGAAAGAAGTTTTATCTTCGTCCGATGGATGCATTTTGATTTGATGGTACCCTGAGTAGGCATCCATTAAACTCGGAAGTTCGTTCCCCGAGGCTTCATCCACCAGTTTATCTATGCTAGGTAAAGGGTAGGAATCTTTCGGACATGCCTTATTTAGGTCTGTGTAATCCACACACATTCGCCATTTTCCGTTTGCTTTCTTGACCATTACCACGTTTGCCAACCAGGTAGGGTACTTGATTTCGCGAATAAAATCCGCTGCAAGTAGCTTGTTCACCTCTTGCTGGGTCTTCTTCTCCTTCTCATCGCCCATTCGTCGCCGAGTCTGGGTCACTTGCTTCGCCCCTAGATTTAGTGCTAATTTATGACAAATGAAATTTGGGTCTATGCCAGACATATCCCTGTGACTCCAAGCGAAAAGGTCTAGGTTCTCTCCCAAAAACTTTGACAACCTCTGCTCTTGGCTTTCACTTAACCTGGTCCCTATTTTGAGTATCTTCTCGCCGAACCTCAACTCTTTGGTTTCCTCTTTCGGGGTAGGTCTATTGACTCGCCCCTCACCCCTTGGATCCAAGCTTTTGTCCGGAGCCTCTACTTCATTACAACGATGTCCTGTTGAGGCGTTCTTCTTACCATACCGATCCATAGCGTTACAGTAACACTCTCTTGTAACCCTTTGTTCCACCACAATCCCTCCTATTCGCCCGCTCGCCAACGGGTACTTTATTGCTAGACGAGCTGTTGATATCACTGCGCACAGACGGTTTAAAGTGTTCCTTCCAATGATCGCGTTGTATGACCCTTCCGCCTCTAAAACCAAGTATTTTACTGTTAGTTTTTTGGTGATAAGCCTCCGACGATTGTGCCTATTTCTCCGATCGTAGGAGGTTTATTACGCTGCGCCTTAACAGTCTTTCCTGTTGTGATCAATTTCTCAACCACATGTTGTAAAGCTCTGCACTTCCCGGTATCATGACCAGAAACTTGGTGATAAGCACACCACTCTCCCGTCATCCTACTCTTCGCCGAAGAAGACTCTAACTTCCTCCTTGAACCTCGGTAGCTTTCCCTGTATAATCCGCTAGGTCCTAACGCCGCGTCCATTACAGTAACTGCCTCATCCTGTTGTTCCAAACAACCAACGACTTCACAGATCAACTTTTGCCAACTTTCGCTAGCCTCCAACTCCGGAAATTGCGTGCTTACGCCTGCTGGCACTTGCTCGTCTTGCTCGTCTTGTTCCTGCGTACTTACGCCTTGCGTTGGCTGATTGTGCACACGCCTTAATTTTCCTCCTCGTAATCGATGATATCCTTCCATCGTACCGATTCCAATAACGGTTCCTATCAACTCAAGAAAATTCTACAAGAGATTTTACACCTTCCTTCAAATTATGATCCACGTTGTCCGGGAATTGAAATCTACCGTTCCCCATAGACGGCGCCAATGTTCTCGCCAAGAACATAGAATCAAGGCATAGTGCCAAGAGTGTGTGGAATGTGATCAGAGATTTTAGAGAGATGAGCTCTTAACTGCTTAGAGAGAGAAAATATAACTGAATTTCAATATTGTTATTGCCAAATGAGCTAAGAGTCCCTTACAATTGGTGACCGTCCCCTCTTTATAGATTTGGGGTTTGCCCTTCGTGCCTTTAATCTGTCTAAATGGGCCGGTTGGGCCTTGGGGAGAGCGGCCCAAGGTCCAGGCATGTTCCGCGCCTAAGGCTGAGTCCCCTGGGCGAGGGACCCTGGGGTCTCGCCCAGTCCAGGGAGGACAAGAAGCGTGGAGTCTCCTTCGGTGGTGATGAGGAGGTGTTGGAATTGGGGTTCTTCTTCTTCATCTTCGGTTGACAAGGAAGAAGAAGAAGAAGAAGGGAGCTCGGGGTTAAATATTCATTTTCTGGGTTTCATTTTTGTTTTTTTCTTTCTTCTAAATCAGTTGTTTTGATTGTTTTTGGTACTGGGTTTGGTAAATTTCATAAGGTTGTTGAAGGTATGAAAAACACTAGAAAGGGTGGGTTTGAATAGGGTTTTGAAGTTTTAAGACTTTCCCTCTAAGATTTTGGTAAATCTTCTCGGTGTAAAGAACACAAGGTGTAAGAGAAAAGCAATAGAGTAAAGCACACAAGGGTTTTATCTTAATGATGAGGATCCTTCCGAGATCGAGGCTGTTGCTGAGACACCGTCTGGACTGACACCTCCTGCTGTTGTGGACCCTACGGACGTTGCGTTTTCTTCGAGGCTCGTTGAGCTATAGGAGGAGCATGTCGCCATGACTTCGACTCGTTTTGGAGCGCCTACTTCCTCTCGGGGATACCACGTGCACCCGTTGGTTCGCGTGGTTGAGGAGGAGATTTCTACCGACGTAGTCGACCTGGAGACCGGTTTGACTAGGGTGGCACGTAAGACTGTGAGGAGGGAGGTTCTTGACTTGGATGTCGATGTGCTTACTGTGGACTCTGACACAGAGGACGACTACACGAGTTAGGAGGAGGAAGAGGGTTGGGAGACCCGCTTCTTTGCATGACTTTAGTTTAGGGTGTATATACAGTCGTAGTTAGTCAGTTGTACATTGTGGGACAGGGTAGGTTCCCGACCTTTTAATTTTTGTGTGGTTCTCTGTATGGGAATCACATAGAGTAGTCGGACGATAGGAGGTCTGAGGAGGATGTTTTGGGCTGACTCTCTCACATTTGGAGGATTGTAATTATGACACTTACTATGATCACTGTTGCGTACACTTGCCTTCTAGCATACTTTCTGTCACCTTCAGGTTCTGGTGACGTTTAGGGCACAACATGAGTTGTATCTGATTTATATATATATAGTTTATCGGGGTATATCTGGAGTTTTTATTTTAAGTCCTCGTTAGACAAGTCTTGTCTTATATTTAAAAAAAATACCTGCATTTTCCGCTGTTAGTTTTTAATTGGTTACTAAAGTGACGTTCCGAAAGTCGGCGTGTTACATTGTTTTGAGTAAACCCTTGAATCCCACTCCTATGCTTTATCTTTTAAGCTTGAATGTGTAACACCCTCTAATCCCCTTGTTTATTTTAAACATACATCAGAGTGATTATACGCATATTCAAAGAGAGCATTACGAAAACATTCCAAGACCACATATTTCCTCAATAACATATGTCACATTCTCAAACTTTAGATCAAAACATTTCATAAAATAATCATACTTCATCTTTTATGCATTGCACAGTGGAATAAATAGAATCATCAAAATTCATCTTCCAGACATACTTCAATAAAAATTCAGTAAAAGAAGTATAGGCACTATGGCCATCCAAAAACATGAACTCCATGTAACTCTAGTTTACAAAAGAAAGAACCAAAAAGTGTTGTCAACTACTCTCATCAAAATAATTTATTTAACCACGTCCCCCAATGTTACATACAGAGCAATTGACCCTCATACTACTAAATAACTGTCTAATTAACATTATATAGCTCTCTGTCTACTTCTCATGAGATGCTCCACTAGCACCTGTACCTGTACGATGTCGCATAGAACATTATCATATAATTAAGCATAATAACAGGTAATGGAAGAACAATATAGATGTTTACATTATAAAACATTTCTCTTCACAATTATACTTTCCAAACTCATTATTTCCAAAGACAGTTCTACGTAGCAACTTTGTTCCACAATATAATATCTTTAACAAAGTAAATGTTATCCAAACTTTTACTAATAATATCATTCACAGATATTCACAAACAACAACTATCACAGTTCTTATAACTCTTCCATCACATAGGACCACTCAAAAACGTGAGACTCAATGTGTGACTCTAATGCACATGCATGTGGTACCATTTGTTAACCTTAGCGGTATCACCGCGTCCACACAGAACAATTAACCACCAATTAAAGTCTATCAGACTTCCCGAACTACCCCAGTTTAGGGACATTTCCTAGCCCTGCAGTCACTAGCAGACTTACCTCTATCACCGGGTTCTGGGACACTCTCTAGCACCGCAGTAACTAGCAGATATGTCTATTGACTGGATGAAGTGTATTTGTGCAAACATCTCAACTCTATACTTGCATTATATAGCATATTTCTTCATCACTTTCCATAATGAAAATCTCATCATATTTGCTCAAACAACACTTCAACCTGTTATCAAATAATCACATTTGCAAAACAACAATACGACAATTCTCACTTCATCAACAACCAATTCCAATAATTCACCTTTTTGAATTGAAAATATTCATCTTCACCAATTCAAATAAATTACCAAAATCCATATATCTAAAATCCAAAAGAGTACCCAAATTAAATAACAAATACAGTAATAGTTTTCTGAAACAAGTAAAGTAATCCGTTTTCTGAAACATAGCAGGTACATCGGTCACTAAAAACAATCTCCAGGACTCATTACTAAACCAAAAATTACGTTCGTTACACGCCTAGAAAGCTGATTAAAAACCCTACAATTTCTTAGTTTACCAAAGTTTCATTTGAATGATAGAACTGGGTGATATTGGGCCACGAAGTTCGCTGTCAAGCACAGAAACTGATAGAAACACTTCTACCTCAAATCAAATTTCGAAAATTCCGAGTTCAGGGTTCCTAGGCATGGCTCTACATCAACCTATCATCATTCTACAATTATAGGATAAAGCTCACACCCTTACTGATGACCCTAGTTTAGTAGTGTTTTTAGGGTCATTTATTTGTTAGTTTTGAGTCTTTTTGTTTAGTCTCATGTAACATCCTGATCTGACGACTGGCCTCACGGTAACAACACGAGTCTTTTCAGCGCGCTTTGTCCTCACTCGCACGCTTCCCGGGAAAACTTCCCAGGAGGTCACCCATCATAATATTGCTCCAAGGCTAGCACACTTAACCATGGAGTTCTTATGAGTTGGGCTCCCGAAAAGAAGTTGCAACTTGTTGTCATGAGTAGTACCAATCAAATCTTTTATGCCCTCCTCAACTGTATAGTCCATCCCTATATAGTTTCGGAATACCTCTTGTTCGGGTGTGAGATCGGTTCATTCATGTGTCCCTCCGCCTAGAAGCCTGCCAGGAGTCGCTACTTGTCCGTGCCTCACTGCACCGGCGATCACTCCCCGCCCTCCTCGGTCCCGGGCGTCACAGGACCACCAACTTCCGCTTGGTTCGTCCCCGAACCACACCGTACTGAGAGAGGTCGGCTCTGATACCATTTGAAAATGAAAGTAAAGAGAGTGGTGAGGGAAAGAAGACGTGAATGAGAGAAACAGAGGGACTACGTTGTGCGTATCCTGCTAGGGGAAAGAAATTTGGAATGAATAAAGTAGAAAACATGTGGTGAAATGAATGGATTGGCCATCATGAAAGACGTGGAGCAAGGAAGGCCAAGTAAAAAGTATGAGATATTTATTAATCGGCTCATATTGATTTAGACGCTGAATGATTTAGCTCATAGAGTTAAAAGAAAAATATAGAGGTGATATATTGTTATCTCAAAAATTATGAGGAACTTAGTGAAATGATAAAATATAAATTAGGATCACTTTGAGCAAATTAAAATGATCCATAGACCAAGAAATGAGTAAGAATTAAACTAAAGAATAATTGTTAGACAATTAGAACAAATATGACGTTGTCATATTATGCAATTAAGCTAAGTAGCATTCCATAAAAAGTCGATACTTGCTCTCGGTTCATTTTAAATGAGAAAGTGGCTTGAACGCAGTCTGCTTCAAAATGCCGCAGAACTACCTTTTGCAATTGATGTCAGATGAGAAAACTTCCTTCTGAAGAAAGATTAGAAACATCGAAAGAAATCGGTATACACGTGTGAAATCTTCATTTGAGGCTCCGAATAGAAGAGTCTTCATCTACAGTTTATTTTAAGGTTCTTGAGCTATCAAGGATTCAGTTTTGGCAAACTTCTGAAAATTGGAATCAGTTGTTCGTACATTCTGAGGTTTCGTGTTGGAACACTTGTCATGGAAAGGAATAAGAGAAATTCTTATATTCCTCTAAAGATCTTTGAATTTCGTTTCTACAGTGCTTTAAGAGCGGATTAGCCCTTTACTAACGCTTTCGCCCTAAGTCGGAAGTGAATATGGCTCGTGCTATAACCTATCGCGACTATAGTACTACCCTCAAGCAATTTCCTGAACGTTATTCTTCATCAAGTCGTCCAAAACAGCATTCTCCTTTACAAGGCCCTTTTGCGGTTAAACCGGTTTTACTCTTGGGTTGGAAAAATAAGTAAAACTAATTATTTAAATCCAAGTCTGAAATTTGGGTCTTACAATACTACCCTCCAAAAAGAAAGTTTCGTCCTCGAAACTTAGGGTTCCGCGAAGAGTCCTGAATACTGTTCCTTGATCTTCTCTTTTAACCCGTGCCTTTGTTCCAAATAACCTTCACTAAAGCAATATGCTTTCCGTTTGATTGTTTCAGTCTTCTATCCCGAATGCTGACCGGCGGCGTCTCAAAAGACATATCATCCTTCAGCTCTATGTTGTCCGGGTCGACCACTTGTGTCGGGTCTCCATTTGAAATAATACTAGTTGGCACTTCGTGCAGTCGCACAATCTTAACCACTTGCTTCTTTACCTTCGGTCGTCCGAAATTCTTCTTAAACTCGATACATCTCTGCCATTTCAAAGTGAAAGTTCAACCTATCCTCCTGATCTTCACTCATGATCCAAAACTCAACTTGATCGCTTGATAACTCCTAGACGAAATATTGCGTTGGAATCTAATAGTCCATTAACGTCACATCCAACTTCGTAACTATCATCACTCGCACCATAAAATCAATCTTCTACTTAGTCACCATTCAAATTAAAACTCGACTTGAATCTTAATACCTTGTGCATCACAAGACTCATTCCCTTTAACATTAACTTATCAACAACTTATAAGCTAATCTTTATCTTAATATCTAACAATCCATTATTATCGTCTTCGTCCTCAAAACTTTCCTCACTCAAACCAATTTACACTTACTGAAATCCCTAACACTTCGCATAAATCGAGACTTATCCTCTAGAAGATCAAATCATAACTATACCTCAAGGGTCTTAACTAGTCATTTTATCATCCGATCCTTCAACCTTCTGAGATTTAACTACTATCGTAACCGCTAACACCACTAAATCTCTTATTCGTACATGATTTTCAACTCCCAAAGTCAATCTTAACCCTAGGATTCTCATTCAACTTAGCAAAATTCACTTGTTAACCGTAATATGCATCATCAAAATCCATAACAAAGTTCCATTGACCCTTAAACTCTACGAAACTTGTTCAAATATAACAACCTCAGGTATTCATCTTAATACTAACATTTCCTTTCTGTAACTTAATCATCCTCCAATCAATCCAACACTTAGCCTCTCGATCAGAACCTGACAAGACTTCATGTCTCACGCGTTTGGAATAAAATCAATTGGCTTAAAATCTAAACCTTCACTAAGTTTGGAACACCAATATCCTTTAACTCTCCAACACTTCGTAAATGAATATCCATTTCTTAAGCTACAACTCCTTCCCAAGGAAAATCGATTACTTAACACGAACTTCCCTCTCAAATCCGACTAATCTTCGATCAATTCAAATTCATCTTACGCATCCGTCTATCAAAGTCCATAACTAGCTGTGATTCCGAATATCACCCCCTCAATATTAGGTTGATCAGGCCTAATACGTCGAAGGTGGAAATTTAGAAAAACCCACTGGAACAGACAATGAGTTCCTACCCTCCAGTAGTCACAAATATCCTAATATTACATCCCAAGCCTTGATACGAAGCATCACAATAAACTTCATAAGGTTCCTCCGGTTGTGACAAAATAAGCACAGGTGACGTCGTCAACCGTTCCTTCAGTGTCTGAAAACATGATTCACACTCCTCAGTCCATGCAAAAGGTTGATCCTTCCTCGTCAGTTGAGTCAAAGGTCCAACAATCTTGGCAAATCCCTCAATGAAGCGTCTATAATATCCAGCTAAACCCACAAAACTTATGATTTCTGTCACTGTCTTTGGTTGCTCCCAAGCCAAAACAGTCTCCACTTTCGCCGGATCCACAGCTATGCCTTCCATGGAGATTACATGGCCTAAGAAATTAACTTCCTCCAGCCAGAATTCACACTTGGAAGGTTGCGCATACAGCTTTTTCTCTCTCAACACTTGTAAAACTTGGCGCAAATGTCCTTCGTGTTCCGTCGCGTCCTTCGAGTAGATCAATATGTCATCAATAAACACCACCACAAACCGTTCTAAGAACTCATGAAAGATGCGGTTCATATAATCCATGAAAACAGCAGGTACATTCATCACTCCAAACAGCATCACTAGGTACTCGTAGTGTCCGTAGCGTGTTCTGAAAGCAGTCTTCGGTATATCCTCAGTCTTCACCCTGATCTGATGATAGCCTGACTTCAAGTCTATCTTGG
The DNA here is from genome assembly GCF_012489685.1 of Lotus japonicus. NCBI lineage: Eukaryota > Viridiplantae > Streptophyta > Magnoliopsida > Fabales > Fabaceae > Lotus > Lotus japonicus. The sequence continues at coordinate 41,126,628 of NC_080042.1, forward strand.
AAAATACGGCAGCTCCTCGTAATTGATCCATCAAATCCTCTATCCTTGGCAACGGGTATCCGTTCTTGATCGTCTCCTTGTTCAGTTGTCAATAATCCACACACAATCCCGACCTTCCGTCTTTCTTCTTGACTAAAAGCACTGGCGCTCCCCACGGTAAAACACTTTGTCGAATGAATCCCTTTGCCGAAAGATCCTCCAACTGAGATTTCAACTTTACTAACTCTGCAGGTGCCATACGGTACGGTGCAATCGAAATCGGTCCGGTTCCGGGTACAATGTCTATCACAAACTCTACATCGCGCACTGGCGGTAGTCCAGGTACGTCTTCAGAACAACATCAGCAAAAATCTCGAATCGTTGGAATACCATGCACATTTGAGTCTCTCCTACCCTCTAGATCCTTGACGACTCCGCTTCAGAACTAAACGCCCTAAAATCCTACATATCGTACCCATAAGGAATTTCCCTGAGATCCTAGCTTCCTTATCGACGCATCGGTAAAACAACTCTCTATCTCAGCGTGCTATTCTAGACCTCGTGTAACCTCTAAAGTTAAATCACGAGCAACTTCGAATAAGGTCATACTAGGGATAATAATCATAAGATCATAGTCTAAGTAGTAAATACAAGTTAGGCGCGTCGCACTCGTTTCGAAGATAAAGGAGTAAGTTATTCTAGAATAAGAGAACAGTTAAAATATTACCATCGCTCCCACGTTCTTCCTCGTTCAACTCCTCAGCTCTTGCCCCCTCCTTGGTATGATTCACCCTTGTTTTCCTTGTTATATATTATATTCCGTGAGTTGACCCTAGCACCTTGGCTTTGTTTGTATGTTTGTGTTTGGGCGGTCGGCCTGCTGCCAGGCGTCCGTCAGTCGATTCGTGATGACTCGTCACTCGAGGAGGACCAGGAGCGTAATGACTATTACTGAAGCTTTCGACGAGGACCCGGACTGAATGCATGACCAGATGAGGGTCGATGATGGAAGTATAGGGTATGGGTGTTTAGAGCCTACTAAGGTTGGGTGTTAGTGTCATAGCTCTGATTCATCATTTGTACTTTTGGGACAGGGTAGTTTCCGACAGATTGCTTTTCGGTGTGGTTCTCCGTTGATGGGAATCGCATGGAGTAGTCGGACGTAGAAAGTCTTTTTGGAAGCCATTATGGGCTAACTTACTTTTCGGAGGACTGTATTTATGAAACTTATGGCTCTATTTATGGGTCGCACTTGTTTGCCGTTGGGCAATACTTTTAGTTACTTGATGTTACTTCTCGTCACTTGAGGGCACTCGTGATGATGTTTTTAGTTGCTGCGAGGGCTGTGCTTGTATTGTATAATAATCGCCGTTAATCGCGATTGGATTGAGTCTTTATTCCGACAAGTCTTTTTATTTAAACAAAACGAAAAAAAAATATATACTTTTCCGCTTTATTTTATTTTCGAGTTACTAAAGTGACGCCACCGAAATCGGGGTATTACAGGTACTTTTTTTCGTTTGATTCCTTTTAAATCAAGCAATAGAAAATAAAGACATAGCCCAACCACTAAACTAACCAATATACATCAAATATAAACATGCACAGCCTCAGCTGCACTTCCACGTCACGCGCACTCGCAGTGACTCCAAAGTAGTGTGCCCGTAGGCAAATATTTACAGATCCAGAAGTGTGAGTAAGAAAGTTGTAATTACAAACCACTAGTAGAAAGTCGGCCTCAAAATGCCCTAAGCAAAACCCCTACAGTCCGACTAACTCACTGTGATCCCTCAATAAGAGAACCACACGAAAAGCCATGCGTCGGTGTAAGACCTGGATTTTCAGAACTAGTTAACTTCCGACTCACGCGTAGAATCAGTGTAAGCGTGACAGGAGTTTGATATTTGAGAAAGATTAATGAAGAAGAAAGTTCAGGAATTGCTTGAGGAATGTTGCGTAGTTGCTTTCGGAGTTAGTGCGAGTCATCTGCACACCTGCCTTATGGCGAGCGTGTCCAGAATAGGCTAATTTCGCTTTAGAGCAACGTTTTGAGTGAGATTTCGAATTCTCGGAAAATTTAAAGATTCCCTTTATTTTTCCATCGACCAGCGTTTCATTTCGGAACTCTGGACTATACGCACGATAGTATTCACTTTTCGGATGTCTGCCGACGCTAATTTCTTTGCTTCGAAACCCTAGTTTCGAGCGATGGGTGAAGACTTTTTCTATCCAGGACTTCTAACGAAGTTTCCGTCCGCGATGCCAGATTTGTTTCGACATTTCTAATCTTTCTTCAGTAGGAAGTTTTGTCGTTTGAGCATCACAGCAAAAAGTAGTTTTTCGGGTCAGATTAACTTACACCGCTTTTGGGATTTTAGATATCGTTTTTCCCAAATGTCTGAGATTTGTTTTGAGTTCTGGAATTCTGACGCCAGAATCTCTCTTAGAATTCGTCGGTGAATGTACTGCAAAAATCGGAATCGCGAAATTTTCATTTTCCCGCGATTTCACCCGCCTATAAATAGGCGAAAAAGCAAAATATCTCTCCATTCCATCCATCTAAGGCCGCGAGTTGAGGAGAGCTTGGGAGAGAAGATTTTTCGCGAAAACTTGACCAATCTTCGTGCAGTTCGTCCCTACTTCTAGGTATTGAGGTAACTAGCATGATTCCTACCTCTGATTACTGTTTCTATTGCGTTTCTGAAGTCGTTTCTGTGCTCACAGTTTTGAGCTTTTTGTAAAATTGTCCGATTTCTCTGATTTCTTGGTTGGGGTTTGTTCCCTAGGTTCCCAAGAGCCTAAAACCTCTGTCAGTAATCGCTGATTGTGATCCAGTTGTCAAGGATCTGAAAAACTGATTCAAAACCCTTTTTGTCTCACATTTCGAAACTTTATTGTTGAAAAGTTGTAATTTGACTTCGTGCGTTTAGGATTTGTTGTCACGGATGTCGTGAGGATCATTGCTGTCAAATTTGTTTTCTGAACTGGTAACTTTGAGGTTTTGAGCTATTATTTTGGACCAAAATGTCCCTGAACGGCCGTATTTCGACCCGATTGTCCGAAAATTATTCTGACAGTTTCTTTGCCTTAGTTTTACCCTAAAACTACCTTGTAAATAGATTTGATCGAAGAAAAAGAGCCGAGGGCCGTGGGCTATTCCTTTAGGGGGGGAGTTTTTCGTTTTTGAAAACTTGTCTTTTCGTACCCGATGGTCGTATTCTGAAGCTTTAATGCTTTGTCTATCGTTTATGTGTTGTATTGCGATCGAACTAATCGATTTTGTGTGGATTCTGCTTTGTTTTCTCCGAGGTTCAGTTGAAGGAATTTTGGAAGGTTCAGAGCACTTGAGTGAAGGAGCTTGTGATTTCGAAGCTGGATCAGCTCGAGGTTAGGGCAGCTTACTATATTAGCTATGATGGCATGATAGGCGTCGATAAATTCGACTTATGCTTTATCTGATGTTTATTATGATGATGAGTTGGTGTTATGATGTTTTTCCATAACTTGTGATGTTGTGATATTGTTGGATTGTGCGTTTTGACGCGATTTCGGAGTGGGGAACCTCTGAACTGGTTAAAGTTGGTATTTCGGGTTGGATGAACAACCCCAGGCAAGTTCAAATGTGGGGTTTGAGACTTAGCCATTTGTTGGTATTCGTTGGAATACTTAGACTTTCCCCGGGAAACTTCTTTTGGTGGGTTTTTGGAAAACTTAGAATGATAGAGCTTTGAAAACTATAGACTTGGGAAACTTAGACTTTGAGAAAAAAACTCATAACCTGACTAATGTGAATTTAAATTATTTTTATTAACGAAAAATCATAGGAGAAACTAAAGGGGAAAATATTTACGAAAGGCGGGGAAAAGTCGACTTTGTTGTGGGTTTGGAGAGTTGTTGGAATTGGGGGGAAAGCCACTGAGGTGAGCTACGGTGATGAGTGAAAGTCACCAAGTACTTTAAGTACTCTTGTTGTTGGGGTGTGTTGTATTGACCGACACTAAACCCTTGTGTTCTATTGTGGTGGGAGTTGTGTTGTATTGACCGACACTAACTCCGAGTCGTGTTGTATTGATCGACACTGACTCTGGCTTTGATTGTGGCTTCTATTGTGGTGGGAGTTGTGTTGTATTGATCGACACTTACTCCGAGTTGTGTTGTATTGACCGACACTAACTCTTGGGTTGTTTTGAGATTGGGTTTGAGCTAAATGCTCATGTGGTGAGGACGATTTGATGTTTGGCTAACCATATTGCATCAATTGGGTGAATAACGGGAATGGTTCACCTGTGCATCTTTTGGTGAATAACGGGAATGGTTCACCAATGTGTTAATGATGAATAACGGGAATGGTTCATCATACGGTGAATAACGGGAATGGTTCACCAAGGGTGAATAACGGGAATGGTTCACCAAGGATGAATAACGGGAATGGTTCATCCATAGTGAAGAACGGGAATGCTTCACTTGTGGCGAATGGGAACGCGTCACAAATCCGGATCATATCGTGCATTTCACGCATACATTCATTCTGACTTGAATTGTGTGCTGTTTGTTTATGGAAGCATTGTTAGAGCCATAACATGCTAGGATTGTTTATATATGTATATATATTAACATATATCTATACCCCATATCACATGTTGAGTGTATACCTACTTATTTCTGTGAGTTGACCCTAGCGCCTTGGCTTTGGTTGCATGTTTGTGTTTGGGCGGTCGGCCTGCTGCCAGATGTCGATGACCGACTGGTTCTCGATGGTCTCTCCCTGGGGGGATCAGATATGAGTTGGTGGGTAGGGATGCCCCCACCGCTTGGGTGATCGATGTTGCTGGTCACCGGGCGACGTACAGGGGAAGGGTCATGGAGGACCGGACGGATGAGCGAGGACGCCTGACGAGAGGAGTGCTACGGCGTATGGAGCTGAGTTTTGACTTGTCGCCCTCAGTTCACTGTGGACCAGGCACTGGTCATGAACCACCTGCACCACCTTCGACTTCACCTTCTGTTGAGGAGGACCCAGCGGAGACAGAGCCTGCTACTGCTACACCTGTTGTGCCACCTCCGGCTACTGCCATTGCCCCTACCGACGTGGCGTCGTCCTCTAGGCTCGTGCAGCTGAGGAGGGAGTCTGTTGTCCCATCTACCTCACGTCTCTTATCTTTCTCTTCACCGCACGGCTACCGTGTGGACCCCTTGATGAGGGTGGTGGAGGAGGACGTTCTTACAGGAGAGGTGGATGTGGAGACCGGCTCGACTAGGGCGGTGCGCAGGACAGTTAGGAGGGAGGTCATGGATTTGGACCCCGAGATGATTACGGTGGATTCCGACTCTGACTCCGAGAGCAGTGGGGAGAGTTACTCGCCGAGCAGCGATGAGGAGGAGGAGGATTGGTGAGATGAGCTGGGAGGGTAGGTTAGGCTAGCGTCATTTTTTTGTGTAGAGCTCTGATCGTCAGTTTCTTTTTGGGATCGGGTAGGTTTCCGATGTGTGGCTTTTGGTGTGGTTCTTTTTACGAGGATCACAGAGAGTCTGTCGGAGTATAGGGGTCTTTTGTTCAGGCCATTTTTGGGTGCCGACTTTCTCTTGGATAACTGTATTTTGATACTTTTACTTACAGTGCTGGTTTGTATATATTTGCATGCGGGCTTACTACTTGGAGTCACAGCGAGTGCGCGTGACATGGAGTGCAGCTGAGGCTGTACAAGTGTTTATATTGTATATCGGTTAGTTTAGTTGTTGGGTTTTGTCTTTATTTCCTTTAACGCTTTTATTTAAAGGAATCAATCGAAAAAAAATTACCTGTTTTCCGCGTAAAGTTTATTTTTGGTTACTAAAGTGACACCCGGAAATCGGGGTGTTGCAGTCAGGAACCTACCCTGTCCCAAAAGCAAAACGAATCAGAGCTCTACCCAAAATATGACGCCTGCCTAAACCTACCCTCCCAGTACTGCTCACATAACTGAGTCCACAGCGAACTGAAGTTGGCAAGTTGAAGCTCAGCTCCATGCGTCGTAGAACTCCCTTCGTTAGACTTCCACGCTCGTCAGTCCGGTCCTCCATGACCCTTCCCCGGTACGTCGCCCGATGACCCACAAGATAGATCACCCAAGCGGTGGGGCATGTCAGTCAACCAGCTCAACCTGATCCCCCCCGAGGGAGTGACCATCGAAACCCAATCCACCGTCGACGTCTGGCAGCAGGCCGACCGCCCAAACACAAACATGCAACCAAAGCCAAGGCGCTAGGGTCAACTCACGGAAATAAGTAGATATACACTCAACATGTGATATGGGGTATAGATATATATGTTGATATATATATATATATATATATATATATATATATATATATATAAGCAATCCTAGCATGTTATTGGCTCTAACAATGCTTCAATAATTCAAACAGCACGCAGTTCCAGTCAGAATGAATGTATGCGTGAAATGCAATCAATATGATCCGGATTGTGACGCGTTCCCGTTCGCCACAAGTGAAGCATTCCCGTTCTTCACTATGGATGAAGCATTCCCGTTATTCATCCTTGGTGAACCATTCCCGTTATTCACCGTATGATGAACCATTCCCGTTATTCATCATTAATGCATTGGTGAACCATTCCCGTTATTCACCAAAAGATGCACACGTGAACCATTCCCGTTATTCACCCGATTGATGCAATATGGTTAGCCAAACATCGAACCGTCCTCACCACACAAGCGTTTAGCTCAAAACCCAATATCCAAACCAAGAGTTAGTGTCGGTCAATACAACACAACTCCAATAACAAAACCCAAAATCAAAGCCAGAGTCAGTGTCGGTCAATACAATACGACTCGGAGTTAGTGTCGGTCAATACAACACGACTCCAACACCCAAAACCCAGAGTTAGTGTCGGCCAATACAACACAACTCGAACAACAAGAGTACTAGAGTACTCGGTGACTTTCAATCATCACCGTAGCTCACCTCAGTGGCTTTCCCCAATTCCAAAACCCACAGCAAAAGTCGACTTTTCCCCGTTCTTCGCAATTATTTTCCCCCTTTCGTTCCCCTATGCTTATTCGTTAATAAAAATGTTTCGAATTGAATTAATCAGGTTATGAGTTTATTTCTCAAAGTCTAGGTCTCCCAAAGTCTCTAGTTTTCAAAATTATATTCATACTAGGTTTTCCAAAAACAAACCACCCACAAGAACAAATGGCTAAGTCTCAAAACTCAAGTTTGAACTTGCCTAGGGTTGTTTATCCAACCCGAAATATCAAAGATCACCAGATCAATGAATCCCCACTCCGAAGTCACGTCAAAACGCACAATTCAACAATATCTCAACTTCAACAGTTATGGAAAACATCATAACATCAGTTCATCAACATAAGCAACATCAAAGTAAAGCATAAGTCGAATTTATCGACGCCTATCATGCAGTCATAGATAATAGTAAGTTGCCCTAACCTTAGCCAATTCCCTTACAAAGCTGCGACTCCAATCCATTCACATCTTTGCTTTCCCGTGTTAGCTCGCTTCCTTTTGTCCTTTGGCTTCGTCGCCAAGCGCCTCCGTTATTCGTATCCTTCATAAGTATACGTAACTTAATCACTAATTGAATTACTCACTAACTCAAAGTCTAAACTATGACTTTATGAAATTGACTCGAAGCGAACACATGTTAAACGACTCTTTCTCAGTCAACAGCTACAGTAATTAGTAAAGTACTTATCTCCTTTTGAAATGAAAACCAATTTGTAAAAAAAATCACAACTCTTCACTAATCAATTGTTAAACTTCGATTTTCTCAATAACAATGAAAAAGTTTATTTTTCTTTAAAACTTGCTTACTCGAGGCTAAAACATATACAAGAGTTGAAGGCTTACGAAAATCAAGTTTTAGAAACTTGTCGGTGAAGTGTCGCCGGAGAAAGTTGTGGTTCGCGGTGGTTGACGGAGGAATTGTCGCCGGAGACAGAAATGAGATAGTGGTTCTTTATTCTTTCGCGGCCAGGAACTCAGTGGCGTTGTCCATTTTCCCAAAAAGTCTACAGTTTGCTCAAAAAGTCAAATTGTAGGTCAGCGGAGCTCGCCGACAAAAGTTGTCCAAAACTGAAATTGATTGAGGGCTATTGTTCCTCTCGCGGCAAGGATCATCGTGATATACTCCGCTTTTCCATCGGTCGTCGGACTTGATCGAAAAACGGCTACGAAAGCAGCGGCGGCGGCGGTCGATCACAAACTCTACATCGCGCACTGGCGGTAGTCCAGGTACGTCTTCAGAACAACATCAGCAAAAATCTCGAATCGTTGGAATACCATGCACATCTGAGTCTCTTCTACCCTCTAGATCCTTGAAGACTCCGCTTCAGAACTAAACGCCCTAAAATCCTACATATCGTACCCATAAGGAATTTCCCTGAGATCCTAGCTTCCTTATCGACGCATCGGTAAAACAACTCTCTATCTCAGCTTGCTATTCTAGACCTCGTGTAACCTCTATAGTTAAATCACGAGCAACTTCGAATAAGGTCCTACTAGGGATAATAATCATAAGATCATAGTCTAAGTAGTAAATACAAATTAGGCGCGTCGCACTCGTTTCGAAGATAAAGGAGTAAGTTATTCTAGAATAAGAGAACAGTTAAAATATTACCATCGCTCCCACGTTCTTCCTCGTTCAACTCCTCAGCTCTTGCCCCCTCCTTGGTATGAATCCTTTCCTCTGTAGCAAGTTGTTTTCCTTTTCCAGCATGCCCTGATGATTCGCCCTTGGGTGCCTTGCAATCTCTGAAGATATGTCCCGGTTGGTTGCAATTGAAGCATAGACTTTCCTTGATCTTGCACCTACTGGCATAGTGCCCGCTTTCCCCACAGTTGAAGCATAGAGATCCCCCGTCTGGACACTTGTTACTGTAGTGCCCTACTTTCCTGCACCTGTTACACGTCATTGTTTTTCCCGAAATCTTGTTGCCTGTCCCTCCGGTAGCATCATTTCCTTTCATCTTACTGCCAGACGTTCCCTCCTGAAGTGTCTTGCAGTTCACAGCTAGATGCCCCTCTCGGTTACACTTGAAGCATCTCCGTCCAATCACTGAGCACTTGTTAGCAAAATGCCCAAACTTTCCGCAACGAAAACATGTCACACCTTTGTCACCAACTGGATTCCCTCCAGTATCAGCAGTTGTTGGTTGGTACACTCTTGAGATAAGATTTCTTCTCTCGGAACGCTGATATGGTCCCCACTGATGGTAGCTCTCCCTTCTGTTGTAGCCTTGGGAACCTGACCTCATTGGTCCCCCAGCTCCTGATCGGTTCATTCATTTGTCCCTCCGCCTAGAAGCCTGCCAGGAGCCGCTCCTTGTCCGTGCCTCACTGCACCGGCGATCACTCCCCGCCCTCCTCGGCCCCGGGCGTCACAGGCCCACCAACTTCCGCTTGGTTCGTCCCCGAACCACACCGTACTGGGAGAGGTCGGCTCTGATACCATTGCCTGTGACGCCCGGGGCCGAGGAGGACGGGGAGTGATCGCCGGTGCAGTGAGGCACGGACAAGGAGAGGCTCCTGGCAGGATTCTAGGCGGAGGGACACATGAATGAACCGATCTCACACCCGAACAAGAGGTATTCCGAAACTGTATAGGGATGGACTATACAGTTGAGGAAGGCATAAAAGATTTGATTGGTACTACTCATGACAACAAGTTGCAACTTTTTTTCGGGAGCCCAACTCATAAGAACTCCATGGTTAAGTGTGCTAGCCTTGGAGCAATATTATGATGGGTGACCTCCTGGGAAGTTTTCCCGGGAAGCGTGCGAGTGAGGACAAAGCGCGCTGAAAAGACTCGTGTTGTTACCGTGAGGCCAGTCGTCAGATCAGGATGTTACATCTCATGTAGTGTTTCATGCATTATCATGCATTTTTATCTTTCTTTGTGTTTTTACTTTGTTTTGGTATTTATGTAGTTTTATAGGGACCTTTTTTTTTATTTTAGGACTTGCATGTCTTTTCTATTTTAATTGAAGGTTCTCTTTGCTAATTAACTCTTGAAAGCTTCTAGATATCTCCTTTGCTTTGTGCCTAAGTTACCAGGTCCGAAACTGATGAATAAGAAAGGTCAAGAAGCTTGGTGAATTGAAGGGAGGCTTCAAGAGGCTTGAAGAGGAGTTAAGAGGAAGTTCTAAAGGTTTTCCAGCGAAGTCAGAGTGCATAGGCGTGCTCCATTGGTGCCTAGGCGCCAATTGCTCTGTTCCAGGTTTTGGAATTGGCGCCTAGGCGTGCGGAATTGGCGCCACAGCGCCCAGACTCGTCTAGTTTGCCTATAAATTGGTTTTTTGACATTTCTCTTGGAACCTTTTGTCATTTTCTCATATTTTAATAAGTTAGAAGAGAGGGTTTGGGTTCTGGAGCTTGAGGAGCTTTCTCTAAGCCTTATGTTCCAGGTGTCATCTTTACTTTCTTGTATGGATTTCATAGCCATGCTTGGTTAAAACCCCTTTTGTTTTGGGTTCTTTGTAAGACTTTGGATGTTTTAGCTATCATTCCTTTCCTACTCATGTTGTTATGAGTAAACCCTTGAATCTCACTCCTATGCTTTATCTTTCAACCTTGAATGCATGCTAGCTTTTTGCTTTTCTATAATCATAACGAAAGTTTGTTGTAGAATTGAGACTTGTTGTGAGATTACCTCTTCTATGCTTGCTACTAGGAATAGAGGAAGGGTTGGGGTTTGTTGGCCTGAATTGCATGCTTAGTGCTTCTAGCAAATGTTTAGGTTTTCAAGGAATTGAACCTATCTTTTGATTAGAAAGGGTTATCTTTGCGAGGCATCGTTGGATGACTAGTTAGGCTAGAACATCAAGGAGAGACTCCGCACTTAGTGAGTAGGGGAGGTTGCTAAAACTGAATTAGTTGAACAAGAACCCAAGGAAATTTCATCTCTGAACTTCAATCGCTTTATTGCTTGTTCACTTGTCTTCTACACAACCTAAGAAACAATCAACTTTAAAACTGAATTGGCTAAAAAACATTTTTAGCCCCTGATGTTTCAAGTTTGTGCAAATTCTGCCCCTACTCTATTTTTGTCGACGTTTCTACCCCTCATGCTTTAAAACAGTGCACCGTCTACCCCTCCATCAGTCAGACTTACTCAGGAGAGGTTCCTGAGTGGATTGGAGAGATGAAGAGAAGTATATGAAGTTGATGATGATCAAGGAAATGATATAAATTAAATTTGCTTGATGTATATATCAATTATGTATGTAACTGAACTGGTTAAATGCATGGTTTGCTACTTACAGGTTTTGAGTTTGAATCTTACATGCCCCCTTTTTCGAATTTCACTTGAAATTTCCACGTAACAGGTCCAAAAAATATTAAAAAAAAAGGCAAATCAACTCATTCAGTTAGTTTTTTAACGTGTCTGACTGACGGAGGGGTAGATGGTGCACTGTTTGAAAACATGAGGGGTATAAACATCGAAAAAAATAGAGTATGGGCATAATTTGCTCAAACTTGAAACATTAGGGGCCAAAAGTGCTTTTTAGCCAACTGAATTTTATTTGCTATTCAACCTTGAACTTGAATCTTAAACTGACTTTGCAATCTAATTCCCTGAGGTTTGATAAATTAAAACCGGGTAGATTCTGTACACTTGCAGACTGACCAACACTTACCTTGATTGATGATGAACCCTAGTTCTCTTCCTTTCCTCTTCCTTCTTCTTTCTTCTCTTCTTACTCTGTCGTTCTTTTCTTTTCTTCGTTTTTCCTCCTCCTCTCTAACCCCTCTTCTCTTAACCTAATATGATTTCACTGAAGGGCTTTAGTGAAAAACCTCACAACTCTTCTTTCATCCTTCAGTTTCTATTTTAATCTATTTCCCACCCCACCTTCCTTTCTACTTCAAACCACATGTCCACTGTACCATATTATACATAAAATATTTCACATAAATAAACCACATATACTTATTAAAATACCTTACCACATGATTTTACTCAAAATAAAATGGTGAGACTATTTTAAATAAAATAAACATAGATTATCCTATAAGCTAAAAATTGGGGTGTTATAGAATGCATGCTAGCTTTATGCTTTTCTATAATAGAACAGAAGTTTGTTATCGATTAGGGACTTGTTGTGATATTACACCTTCTATGCTTGCTACTAGGAATAGAGGAAGGGTTGGGGTTTGTTGGGCTGAATTGCATGCTTAGTGCCTTTAGCAAATGTTTAGGTTGTCAAGGAATTGTGCCTATCTTTTGGCTTGAGAGGATTGTCTATGCGAGACATCGATAGATAATTGATTTGGCTAGAGCATCAAGGAGAGACTCAGAGTTTTGTGGATAGAATAGGTGGACTAAAACTGAATTAGTTAAGCAAGAACCCAAGGCATTCTCACCATTGTCCTTCACACACTTAAGCATTAAAACAATCAACCTTAAAACTGAATTTTACTCGCTTTCCTACCGTGAACTCGAGGCTTAAACTGAATTCGCATACCAATTCCCCGTGGTTCGATAAATTACAACCGGGTAGATTCTGTACACTTGCAGATTGACCAACAGTACGTGAAGCATTTATTGTGTGGATTTGTTGTGATTCTACACGCTGCAAGCTGTGCATATCTTCTGATATTTTGGGGAATTAATCTTTATAAGGAATGAAGATTAATTTATGTGAGCCAAGTGTTTGAACTATTTTGGCTCGGTTCGTTATTAATTTGTGGAAGGAAATCTTTTCAAGATTTGTTTCTATTTTTACCACATGGACCTGTTGATGCTCAGCCAATTGAAGACCAAGGCCTTCAGAGCATCTATTTATATCCAGCAAGAAACCGTAGTTGCTAGACGAATTGTTGATTGTTTAGGGTTACTTTGTGAATCCATTGTTTTGAGTATTGTAATCAACTCAAGTTCTTTCATTGCTAATTCGAGCACTGAATTGTTGTGTTTCGTTGAGTGTTAATCTCTACATCCTTTTGTACTTTGTAATTCAATCACTGAGTCAATGATTGTTGAGAGAAAGTGAGAGGGGCTCTCAAACTTAGGAGGAGTACTAAGTAGAAATACATTGGGTAGTGTTTGGGTTGTAAGGCTTTGAACAAGGTGTGTTCTTGTAATACCGGTTGTTCCTAAACTACTGATAGTGGATTTCCTTTCTTCGGTGAAAACCCTCCGGACGTAGGTGACGTTGCACCGAATTAGTTTACCATTTCCTTGTGTGATTTACTTTATTGCTTTTATAGTTTAATCAACATACTTAACGTTGTAGTTTATTGTATGCATGTTCTGCTCAATGTCCTGAACATTGTGTAACACATCTATCTAAGCCGAATATGGATTTCAATTGGCATCAGAGCAGACACCCTGCTCTGTTTGGGTGAGCTCCAACGAGGTTTAATTTTGGGAGGATTCACATACCACCAATTCTTGAGGATACAAATTATGACTATTGGAAGGCTCAAATGATTGCTTTCTTGAGACTTTATAGGGATGGACTATACAGTTGAGGAGGGCATAAGAGATTTGATTGGTACTACTCATGACAACAAGTTTCCCATTGCATTTGCTATTGTTGAAATTGAATGTAAGGATTCATGGGTGTTTTTCTTATCATTGTTGAATGATGCATTGAATTCTGTTCGTGAATGGCAAGATAGACAAGTGACAATCATATCAGATATGCAAAAGGTTAGTGTTGATTACACACACTTTGTTTCTTGATTGTGATCTCATTAATTGTTTACATATCATACTTATTTCGTTTACTGTTTACATATCTTACTTTATTGACTATTTGGTTTGTTTGTGTTATAGGGGTTGCAAAATTCAGTTGCAGAAAAATTTCCTTATGCCAAGAATAGGTAACTTTAAGATAAACACTTGCATGACAATAACTTATATGGTTCTTTAAATTGATTTAGTTGTGTTTTTGTCATTTTTAGGTAATGTTGTAATCATTTGCTGAACAATTTTAAACTGAAGTTTAAAACACTGCTTCTTAGCACACAATTTTGGGGTGTGGCAATGGCTTATAATGAGTTTATATATGAGAAAGCTATGGACAGACTCAGAAAACTCAATATTGAGGCTGCAAATTGGTTGTTAGATCCTGAAAGGCCTAAAAGCATGTGGGCAAGACATACTATTGACCCTGATTGCAAATCTGATCATGTAACTAACAATATTTGGGAGGCCTTTAATAGCTGGTTGGGAGACGATAGAAAGAAGACAATTCTGTCTATGATTGAGTCTATTACTTGCAGATTGATGAGTAGATTTCAAAGGATATATGAAAAAGGGTGTGGGTTTGAAAATATTGTGACACCTAGGATTAGAAAGGGGATTGACATTAAGATGCAAGATGGAAGATTTTGTATTGTCACATATGCAGGCAATGGCGAGTTTCAAGTAAAAGATGGGTTCACCACTTTTGTAGTAAAACTGAGGACTAGAGAATGTGGTTGTAATTATTGGAGGCTATCTGGTTTACCTTGCAAGCATGCATGTGCTTGTATTACCTACAAGAGAGAAAATGTGGAGATGTTTTGTGATGAGGCTTACACTACTAGAATTTATTGCTTATCTTACACTGAGATTATACATCCCATGCCTGAATTGGATACCAATAATAGAGGTTGTTATGGGAAGATTGATCCTCCTGCATTGAAGAGGCTACCTGGAAGGCCAAGAATTAATAGAAAGAGAGGTACGACTGAAGGTCCAGCTGGGTCATATGCAAGAAGATCAAACACAATTAGGTGTGGAAATTGCAAGGAATTTGGACATAATGTTTTGGGATGTCAGAGAGATAAAACCAAAAAACAGGTATGAATAAGTTGATGTTAATTGTCAAAATTTTCTCATTATATAAAATCAAACTGACATATTTCTTTATTTTGCAGAAAAAACTTATGGTAAGACGGGCAAAGGATAGTCAAGCAATGTCTTCTTCAAATCATGGTACTTTAGTTCAAACTCGTGTGAGCAGTCAAGATCCATCCCGTTCAAGCCAAGTGCTCATGAGCAATCAAGTTTTTAGTGAAAATATCAATTGACACATTTTAGGCTTGTAGTGTCCTTTTTGTTTGGATACATTTCATGTATATTTGATACAAGATTAAATCGGTTTTGATAATTGTAATTGACACTTTCTGGGAAAGCTCTTGGAATGACTTCGGTTAAAATTTTGCAAGTTTCCAATTTGATGCAAGTTTAAATTGGTTTTTACTTCATACATATTTCGGTTTTTATGTCTTCTTTGGAAAATAGCTTTTAATTCAAGTGAGAAATCTATTATTCATAATCCAATTTACTGATCAACTTATTTAGCTTTTTTATTGATAACACGTGTAGTGATCAGCTCATAGCACATGCTGATATGGAATTTCATTGAATTTGGGAAGTAACAATAGGGATCACAGTTATAAGAAGAAATATTAGGAAATTTATTAATTCAAAGTTAAAATTGAATACATTGTGTATGAGATTGATTACATATATACAATTAAGAGGTGTCACAACTCACAACCACAACTCAAACTTTTGCTTAATATAGTACAAAAGGGGAAATTCTCAAAATCTCTCCTACACCAGATTCTCCAACCATTCACTTTGCCTCTTTACAATCAGTACTTGGTCTAATAACTGGTTCAAGTGACAACTCTTTGCCTCTGCATCTACACCAGGACAGCTCTAGATAGTGATTGCATGACTCAAGTAATTTTCTCTTTGAAGGACAACTCTAGATAGTCACCAGTAACCACGGTGTATATAGTGCATCATCAGTGTGCTTTACTACATTATCTTGCAGCAGGTATGGTGCAGAAGTAAACTTGATATCTTTGAAATTAGAAAATCAAATAAAAATCCAAAAATGACTGTGACTTCTTGGGTCCGATAAATAAACAAACACCTTGTGCTCAATTTACCAAATATGCACAAACAGCCACATAAAATGGTTATCAAGCACAAATATTTCATCCAGTCTCAATACTAGTCTCATGGGTAATCAAGAAAAGCAAAATGGTGCAAAAACTGAAATTTTTTATGGTGGGTGGATGTGAAGTGGAATTGTGTACCTTGGCTGAGGCACACGGAATTACTGCACTAAATACATGCTCTACTTTTCTGCATCATTTACGTGGCTCTTTCGATGGAAAGGGGAAGAATGGAAGGAATCACTATGAGTCTATGACTGTATAACAGTGAAGCACCGTTGCTGTTTTTCTTTTTTTGGGTCTAAAGTAACGCTGTTAAGTTACTGTAAGATAGAGGGGGTATTTGTGTAGTGTGATTAATCTAATAAGGGTGGTTAGTGTATGGTTAAATAATAGAGGGGACGTGAGTGTTGTATTGTCAGACTTGAGGGGAGGTGAGTGTAATTTTCCCTAGATTTTAAGGTGAAAAATTGCTTATGAGCTGTTGATCGATTGATGTTAAAGTGAGATTGTTGGCAGAAGAAGCCATGTAATTAGATTTGAATGGTATTAGCATTATGATAAATGGATGTATGTTTCATGGTTGGGTTGTTGACGTGAGAGTATGACGACACCTGCGAAGTCGTTCAGGTGGGCGATGGAGTCAGGTTTTGGATCATAGTGCCTAGTGCACTAGCATGAGAGTGATATATAGGCCTTTTTAGAGATGATTGCTAGGTACGTGAGTGTTGCTTTTGCCTTGCATGTCACATTTGAGGTGGATTTAATTTGGTTGACGTTTTCCTAGGATTCAAGATATGGACTGAGGCAACTTGGGAATCAAAAGAGAAGTGAGAGAGCCGAATCTAAGACTGATCTCTGACTTATAGTTTCGAGGGCGAAACTATTGTAGGGGGTAGTAATGTAAGACCCAGGTAAATTAAGCTTTTAATTAACTAGTTATTTCTCGGCTTAAGGGAGATAAGCGCTATTAAGTTTAAGTTGATGTATATATTATGTCTTGTATATTTATATAATTCTATTAGCATTATTATTTTCTTACTTGAAAGAAACGAAAAGAAAATTAAAAAGAAAAAAATAGAAAAGATAAGGTAAAAAAAAAAAGAGAGTCACGTAAACCAAATTTGTACGTAAACCAAATTTGTTTTTGTGAGAAGAATAGAAAATGATATGCTAGGAGGAAGTTTCAGAACATATATATATATATATGTATATATAGCTTGTTAATATTTCCAAAACTTGATCACTTAAACTTGCTCAAAGTGATCTTAAATTATACTACAGAGTCCCTAATAATTTTTAGGATCATGATTCATCTTCCTAATATTTTTTTCTATAGCTTTATGAGTTAAATCTTACACTACCTAAATTAAACTATACTTTAATTATTTTGACATCCTTATACACGGCATCCACACACAAATTTTACATTTTAATTTCCTCGTGAGAAAGGTACCAGCTCCTGCTACTCTTCCTTTCAATACTCACTCATACTAGTCCTACGACAAGTAAACTAAGGTTCATTTCTATTTCCAAGTGTAGTCTGTTTAGGATTTCCTTCATCAGGGGGAAAAAATACTTACTTGATCTCTTAGTTGGATAACAAATCGTGTCAGACTACCTAGCCGCCATCACAAATGAATTTTCCACCTCCTCCTTGCTGCAAGATTCACACACCTCATGCTTCTTACATGTTACTCTCCAAGCATTACACCTCATGATTGTTGCATGCTGCCTATCTTCTAAGCCTCCATGTTATGTGTTATGGTTGCTTGTTGCATGTTCAACACGTCCTACTTTGATGCATGCTTCATTGCCACCTCCTACTAGACTGAAGCCTATATATAGAACACGAATGACTTTGAAAAATACAGACAAGGATACACACGAGAGAGAAATGGAGAAACATTGGCATACACCATTGTTTTGTATTATTAGTTTTTGGTGAAAATTCTTGAGTGATTGTTTTGAGTTGAGGAGATTCTTGAGTTTTGGGAGTGTAAGCTAGGAACTTCAAGCTAGAATTTTGAAAGCGATTAATTTTTTAAGGATACGAAGTGCGAGAATGCGTTCGTGTCGGAACTAAAGGATGGAAGGGCAGCGAACCGGTACGAGGAGCGACGACGTGATTGGATCGAAGTCGTAACTTAGGAAAGAAAGTGGCTAAGGTGAGGGCACTTCGCTTCGGCTATTTATATTACTGAATATATGCTATGTGATTGTTGTGAGATATTCGCTTAGGCTATTTATATTATTGAATATATGTTATATGATTGTTGTGAGAGCACTTCGATGCTTGCTATTTGATAAAATGACTTGTTGTGATGATGTTTGTACTTTCATGGTGATATTTGATTATCTATTAACGGTCTATCGCTTGTGTAACCGGAGGGTTTTTCCGAGTGTCGGTTAGAGGAGACTCTGACTATGCTTTAGATCTACTGTGGCTTTCGATCAAGAGGTTTTCTCAAAAAGATTAATACAGGGTGGGATCTTTTATTTAATTTACCAAAGTTTTTGAAAAGGAACAAACCTATTCATGATTTACTTATAAAAGTTCATCTAAAATAAATAATCAAAGCGTACACATATTTTGTAAATTAAAATAGAGTTTATTTGCATTGCAAAACTTTTAAAGAATGAGAAGGATATTTTCAAAGGGACTTCAATCAATCCTTTGTAGAAAAGATAATTTCAATTGGGGGCTTTATTTAATGATTTTTGAGAAAAGAAAGACGAGACTCGACGACACGGTTACTTGGAGTGGAGTGACCTGTCGTAGTGTAAACTTCGGTCACTTGGAGCGGAGTGCAACCGTTGGTGATAAACCAGAATTGTGTCCTAGTTTGACTATTTTCTTAGCAGTAAACACGAACACTGGAGAGGGCGTTCTTGTTTGTTTAGCTAACCATGATTCATATCATGCATGCATACATTTTGTCAGGATGGTGGAGTGGCCATGCCTGTCTTCTGATGACGATGGAGTGGTCGTACCTTCAGATATTGATAATGGAGAGGTTATCAACCATGTTGATACTGGAGTGGGTATCAACTATGTTGATACTAGAGTGGGTATAAACTAAGTGGCATTCACTAGTCAGAGGTTGATACTGGAGTGGGTATCAGACCGACTAAGTGTTGTCCCGCCTACCTAATATGGAAAAGGCGTTTATATCCGGATCATTTGATGTGCCTCTGTGACATTGCATTTGCACGAGCATATAGACTAACCTTAGGGTTGTCTATTGAGCTTGATATGTGCTATGAGTTTTGATATGCTTGAGATAAGCTAAATGTTATTTAATTGTTATGTGTGTGGGAGAGGTTTGTCATGGACAACCCTCATATTTTACATAAGCCACGTGATCGATAGATCTGCGTGTGTGAGCGTGAAACGTATAAGTATGTGATTATGTGTATACTGTGTGACCTACTATTATATATATACATATATTATGAAAGTTGACCCTCGCACGCCATTGTATGTCTTGCTTGTTTTGGGCGGCCGGCGACTGCCAGGTGATGGGCGACTGTCAGGTGATGGCGACGACATGATCAAGTACCATGCTTTGGGGAAGGCGCAGTGGTGCTGCGGATGAGGAGGATCCATGGTGATCTGATGAAGTAACATGACTTTGTATCAGAGTTCTGCGAAGAGTACCGTGAGTCGTTCGTGGATTTGACTACATATCTGCTGATGCTAGAACCCTATTGCAGATCTTATTCGAGATCGATTGTTCGGCTGTTGAGGAGAATTCCTCAGAGAGGAGTAGAGTCTTGTGTAAGGCTTGAGCCTTTTGGGTAGAAAGCTTATCGTTTTTGGTTGAAGCTTGTAGGATTATCATATGAGTTTGTATTCCTTTGGTTTTAGAGGAAGAGTAGGTTCCGATGTTTTGTTGCTTTTTGTCCTACCTAGTGTGTAGATCACAGGAAGCATGTCGGGCATAAGTCTTTTGATATTGCTTTTTGAAGACTCAATTGTACGTATACTTTTGGATATAAAGATATACATTATTGGGTAATTATTGGGTGTTGGCTAGAGCATGTTTTGGAAAAAAAAATATACTTGCATATTCTTGACTTCTAAAGTTTAGCTAGCATATTTAGTTTGGATAAAGTAACAAGTGACCCTCGTGAAAAATCGGGGCGTTACATTGTAGTATCAGAGCCGACCTCTCCCAGTACGGTGTGGTTCGGGGACGAACCAAGCGGAAGTTGGTGGGCCTGTGACGCCTTGAGCTGATGAAGGCGAGGATTGATCGCCTTCTATGTGGAGGGACGCACCACACCCGAACAAGAGGTATTCCGAGACTGTGTAGGGATGGACTATACAGTTGAGGAGGGCATAAAAGATTTGATTGGTACTACTCATGACAACAAGATGCATCTTCTTTTCGGGAGCCTAACTCATAAAAACTCCACGGTTAAGTGTGCTTGCCATGGAGCAATATTGGGATGGGTGACCTCCTGGGAAGTTTTCCCGGGAAATGCGTGAGTGAGGACAAAACGCATTGAAAAGACTCGTGTTGTTACCGTGAGGCCAGTCGTCAAGTCGGGATGTTAAACTGAAGCCCCAGAGAACGGAGACGCACGTCTCAATCAGTTCACACGGTCGAAGCCTCCAGAAAACATTTTCCCAGTTCAGTACAACAGTCATAATCAAATGCCAATCAAATTTAAACATCTTCATCTCAAACGCATGCAGTGCGATAAAACATGCAAGACTCAAAGACGCTCCGAAACCGAGTTACCCTTACCTTTTATCCTCCTTCCAAGCTCGATATCACAGTCCGATCCGAAGTCAAACTCCTGAACTCAGCAAGTTCCCGGTGCGTCATCCTCCGTTGTGAAACCTCACAGCTTGTTCCAAACCACTTTCCTCCACTCAACTCGCTCCAAACCTTAAGCACCATATCATTTCTCAGTCACTAAGAAACAATACAATCCAATGATACTAAACAAAACTGAAAGAAGCTTTTGAAGTTTCAGATTTCGACATCTAGGCACGAATTGACAACAAGACCCCTGTTCGCTAAAACGCGCATAACTCGAGCTACAAAACTCGGAATGAAACGAAACCAAAACCAAAATTTCGACAACAGAGAGGGCTACGCTATGGCTCAGGCCATACAAACCCAAAAATATTTTTGGACACGGTACAGCTCCAAATAAGTTTTGGCCACTACAAAAAAGGGTTTGCTGAACTTTTTCTTCGATCTAATTTAATTCCTAGGTATTCTTACGCGATATCTAGGGCAGGAAAACACTCAGAACGATTACGGGAGCAAAAACTAGAATAGGGGCTTTTTGGTCCAATAAAATTTTCCAAAACTCAAAGTCGATATTTTTCGAAACAGATTTTGAATCGTTATAAACAAGGCCTTTAGTAACAACTAATCTGAAAGGCACTACGTAAGATCAAGACTTTTTGAATCCAAAAATAAATTAGAGGTAAAAATTAGAGGTAAGATAGTTGAAAAGAAAAATCAAAGCTATCAGACATTTTGACATTTTGCTCCAAACTTTGAGCACAGAAAGACATGAGAAAACCCAACAGAAAGAAGAAACAGAAGTAAGATCAGGCATCCTTACCTCTGCACCTACGCGTAGTTCTGAAATCAGGACGATCGGGCAAGAACTGAAGAAAATCTCACTCTCTCTCTCTCTCTCTCTCTAGAATACTCACGGCCAAGGAGGGGAGAAAATGAGATGAGATATTTCTCATTTTTTCCCTTTATATAGGTGAGGGGAAAACCCGAAAAATTGAGATTTTGCGGTTCTGGTTGTTTTGGTACTTTCATCTGCCGACAAAAATTGAGTATTCGGCGACAGAATGTCGAAACTCAAATCGAGGTTCATTTAATTGAGGAAAACGTCTCAAAGACGGTGTGGGTCGATTTACGCCCAAAAACTACTTTTTGCAGTCGACGTCGGATGAAGAAACTTCCTTATGGAAAAAGATCACAAACGTCGAAAGGAATGAGGAAACGCTGATGGAAACTTTGTTAGAAGCTCCGAATAGAAAAACTCTTCATTCAGGGTCTTAATTAAAGCCCTCTAGAAGTTAAAATCTAGCTTCGGCAGACTTCCGGGAAGCAATATCTAACGTGCGTACAGTTCATGGTTTCGTATCGGAATACTGGTCATGGAAAAATTACTCGGAGGTTCTTATTCTCCCTCCAATTCAAAAATTATCTTAAACGACGCTCTAGGAGAGGATATAGCCTTTTTCAAACACTCTCGACCTTGGTCGGGTGCGAATACTGCTCGTGCTATCACTTAAACTGATACAGTATCATCCTTAAACATACTCCGAGCTTAATTATCATATAAATAATATTCATGACTCACAATAGGGTTCGAGTCAGAAGAATAACACATAATATTAGCACACAATCATTTAATACAACGAAAATAGATAAATAATCTAGTTATTTATTTCGGGGTCTTACAATGAGAATGTAGGAAGACAATCAGGTTATCAAGTGGTCAACCAGACGTCGAGACAATGGGTGAGACATCCATATCCACAAGGGAGGAACTATCAAAATTTAACATGGAGGTGTCATCATTGTGGAAGATCTGGTCATATTAGGCACTGTAGTTACAAACTTTACAGGTACCCCAAAGCAAATGGTCAAACTACGATAGATGAACCTCGGACACGAACCAAAGCCAAGGGTGAATGGAAACCTAAAATTAATCCTATTTCTCTCATTGCTCACACTTCACTACGTGCTTCAGCGAGAAAGGATTGGTACTTTGATAGTGAGTGTAACATTCCGATCTGATGACTGGCCTCACGCTAACAACACGAGTCTTTTCAGCGCGCTTTGTCCTCACTTACGCGCTTCCCGGTCAAATTTCCCAGAAGGTCACCCATCCCAATATTGCTCCAAGGCAAGCACACTTAACCATGGAGTTTTTATGAGTTGGGCTCCTGAAAAGAAGTTGCAACTTGTTGTTATGAGTAGTACCAATCAAATCTCTTATGCCCTCCCCAACTGTATAGTCCATCCCTATACAGTCTCGGAATACCTCTTGTTCGGGTGTGAGATCGGTTCATTCATGTGCCCCTCCGCCTAGAAGCCTGCCAGGAACCGCTCCTTGTCCGTGCCTTACTGCACCGGCGATCACTCCCCGCCCTCGTCGGCCTCGGGCGTCTCAGGCCCACCAACTTCCGCTTGGTTCGTCCCCGAACCACACAGTACTGAGAGAGGTCGGCTCTGATACCATTTGTAACATCCCGATCTGACGACTGGCCTCAAGCTAACAACACGAGTCTTTTCAGCGCGCTTTGTCCTCACTTACGCGCTTCCCGGGAAAACTTCCCAGGAGGTCACCCATCCCAATATTGCTCCAAGGCAAGCACACTTAACCATGGAGTTTTTATGAGTTGGGCTCCCGAATAAAAGTTGCAACTTGTTGTTATGAGTAGTACCAATCAAATCTCTTATGCCCTCCTCAACTGTATAGTCCATCCCTATACAGTCTCGGAATACCTCTTGTTCGGGTGTGGGATCTGTTCATTCATGTGCCCCTCCGCCTAGAAGCCTGCCAGGAGCCGCTCCTTGTCCGTGCCTCACTGCACCGGCGATCACTCCCCGCCCTCGTCGGCCCCGGGCGTCACAGTGGGTGTTCTAAGCACATGACTGGAGCAAAAAGCTATTTAGAAGAGGTTAATTTAACATCCCGACTTGACGACTGGCCTCACGATAACAACACGAGTCTTTTCAGTGCAATTTGTCCTCATTCGCGCACTTCCCGGGAAAACTTCCCATAAGGTCACTCATCGTAATATTGCTCCAAGGCAAGCACACTTAACCTTGGAGATTTTATGAGTTGGGCTCCCGAAATGAAGATGCATCTTGTCGTCACGAGTAGTACCAATCAAATCTTTTATGCCCTCCTCAACTATATAGTCTCATACCTATACAGTCTCGGAATACTTCTTGTTCGGGTGCGAGATCGATTCATTCATTCATGTGCCCCTTCATCTAGAAGCCTTCCAAGAGCTGCTCCTTGTCCGTGCCTCAATGCATCGGCGATCACTCCCTGCCTTCGTCGGCCCCGGGTGTCAAATACAAGCGAAGATGAAGGCGTCACAGAGTAGGTAAAAGAGTTATGCTAACACAGGACGAAGAGAGTTTGAGTTTGAGTTTGAGGCGGAGATCATGTGTTTCTTCGCGTGACACAAACTACCAGAGTGGGAAGAGCGATAAAGTCAAGGAAGCTGACAACAATGTTCATTGGACCATACCACATCATTGAGCGAGTCGGTAAGGTAGCTTATCGTATTGCGTTGCCACCTTTTCTTTCCAAGATTCATGACGTGCTACACATGTCACAATTGAGGAAGTACATCCCTGATCCCTTTCATATTATCAAGGAAGACGATATGCAGATTAGAGACAACTTGTCTTTTGAAGTGATGCCAATAAGGATCGAAGAATGTAGGATCAAGCAGCTAAGGAACAAGCAGGTCCTTTTGGTGAAAGTAATTTGGAATCAAGTCACTGGCGATGCCACTTGGGAACTAGAAGAGAAGATCAAGGAGCGGTATCCGGAACTCTTCGTTGAGGTTTAAGTTTCGAGGCCGAAACTTTCTTTTTGGGGGGTAGTAATGTAAAACCCAAGTAGATTAATCGTTTAATTAACTAGTTATTTATCAGTTTAATAGCGATTGAAGGTATGAAAAACACTAGTTATCCCTCTAAGATTTTAGCATATCTTCTTGGTTTCAAGAACACAAAGTGCAAGAGAAAAATAGATGATAAAGCACACATGTATTTTATCCTGGTTCACTTGATAAATCCCTCAAGCTAATACAGTCCACCCATTAAGGTGATTTCTTCCTTCGCAGAATGAAGGTAATCCACTATTCAAAGATTGTTACAGCTACACTAGCACACCTTGCCCAGTGACTAACAAATCTAAGAACAAGCAACACAGACACACAAGTCTTAGTCTTCTCAAGAATCCTGACCTCACTGGTCTCTCAAGAAACTAGAAACAAATTTGTAGAAGGTTTGGATTTACAAAGAGTTGCTTCTAAACAAGCAGAAGTAAACACAGTAAGAACAATGAAGAAATAAGCTTCAGAGGTTACTGGAGCAGATGTGTCTGCATGATAATGCATTTGTTTAGAAGCTCGGTCTATGACCATCTGATCAGAAGTGGCCTGATCAGGGGCAGATTGTGTGGGTGGAGTTTCTGGTTGAGAAAAGACAAAGTCTTTAGAGGAGAGTGGGGAATATTGTTTGAGTGAAACATCAGAAGGTTCTCATGTGGTTGGTTCAACATTGTTGATTGGGAAGGAAACTGAAAGAGGAATAGGGTGTGGTTGAGGTTGGATAAGTTGAGGTTGATCAGATTCGGTGGTAACGAGGCTGGTATAGGTGAGTTGAATCGGTGGATTTGGTGCATAGGTGGATTGACGTAAGATTTCTAGAAGATTAACTCTTGGAGAGGGGTTAGATGATTGTTCAGCGGTGGTTGAGATGGTGGTTGTGGTGATTTGAATAGGTTGGGTTGGTATGGGTAAAGTGAGGGAAATGAGTGGAGAGGTTAAGGGAATTGTTGTTGACGTAGTAGAGGTAGAAGGAGGGGGAAGAAGTTGAGTTTCATCAATGGTTGTAAGTGAAATTGAGACAGAAGGAGAGGCATACTTACTTGCATGTCGTGCAGAGCCTCTGGTAGGTCTTGGAGCTGGATTCTGATTCAGGGCTGTCGTAGCAGAATCCTTCTTGGCCTTCTTCCTTTTTACCTTATGCTCACCATCAGAGGTTTTTGCCGTCGTCTTCCTCTTCCTAGGAACATAAACATCTAAAGTCTTTGGAAGGTTCCTAAAGAAGACTTCATGATCTATGTGTAAGACCAAGTGTAAGGCCCTAAGTTCAATTTGGAACAATTTTATGAAAGTTTGAATAAAATTGGAGTTTTAGCTAATGTTTGATAACTGGCAGATTAGAACTGTCAACTTGTGCTACTTTTTAGAGGGTCTTAACGACTTCATTTGGGAAAACTTCCTTCACGAGAGTTGTAGCCCTTTAAGTTTAAAAAATTCTCGAAGTGGAATCATGTCATTCCGACCTCTATAGCTCGCGATATTCGCATTTTAGTGATTGTCGTTCAGGCTGTACAGTACCAGCGAACTAATTGAGGTGTTTTTATTTTAATCCCGATTTTGCTTCTGTTTTTACATAAAAGGACTTGGTTTTTAATTGAGTTTAGACCAGATTAAGAGCTAAATTGATGGGTCAAGGGTTTGGGCATGGTTCGGGCTTGAAAAGAAAATTGAAACCCTAGCCCACTAGGTTGTGTGTGTTGCGGGTTCAAGAGGGGTAAAAGGGGGGAAACTTGTTTCTTTTCTCCATATCAGAAACAGAAACCTAGAGCACTCTTTACGTAAGAAAACAGAAGAGGAAGAGAGTGGGCGAAACCTTCCCTTGCACCCTTAGCCGCCGCCGACCAAGCCGCCGCCGCCACCTTGTGCGCGCGCGAGAGAGAGGGAGACCTGCGAGAGAGAGAGCTCGAGTAGGAGGGAAGAGAGGGACGTGGACAGCAAGCTACTGAGCTCTGAACCTGCAATCTTTTCTCTTTTTCAGACCAAGAACCCAAGGTAAGGGCTGGTCCTAGGAAGGGTAGGTTTTCTAGGAGGTTTTGCCATGAATTGCAATCTTTTCTCTTTTAAGGGTTTTTCCACGAGGTTTTGACATGGTATGCTTGCTGTTAATTTCTCATATGATACTAGACTATGTGATGTTATTTGAATCTTGTTGATATTGGCTATGATTACATGAGAAAATTTACATGCATGCTTGAAACTTGGCTACGTGAAATCCCTTGTTATGACATGAAATTGTATGTGTGATGGTTGCTGAAATTTTTACATGATACTTGGATTGTTGGGCTGTACCAAGGCTACCATGATCAAGAGGGAAGGAAAGAAAAATCGTTTTGGAAACCCTAGAGCCATTACAAGGCTCGGCCGAACCCAATTATTGAGGGGTAGGCGGATTTCTTTTTCCTTCTGTCTTGATGATTTGAGTCGCATGGTACCTTGCCGATGAACTTGCCATGATATGCTATGCTTGAGTGAATGATTATGCGTTGATGGTTATGCGTTTCCTTAGCATACTATATTGTTTATTGAATAAGTGTTCAAGGGTCGCTCATCCAGCTGTAATTCACTTGGGCGCTTGGATTGTTGTTTTATTTCTGCGACATGAAATTAAGACTCTAGGTTTGACTTTAGAGCCTTAAGAACAAAGAGAAAGAGAATTAATAATGTTGTGACTCGTTTGCAAGTGAAATTAATTAGCGGACATAGGTCAGGTGGACTATTGTCCATGAGAACGATGGGCTTGCACGCGAGGGAGTTATTTGCGTTGACTGCGGTCTCCCGTGAACCTTGTGGGCCGGTGTGGCTTCACGTGATTTGGTTGACTGCGGTCACCGTGAACTTTTGTGGATCATTGCGGCTCCACGTGAATTGGTTGACTGCGGTCACCGTGATAACCGTGCCTCTGCGGAAGCACTAAGATGGCCATGGATGTTTTGGTGGGTTGTGTGAAGTGAGGTTCCGTTCGATGATCTACTAATTATAGGAACCCTAATGTGAAAGGATTAATTATTTAATTTGGAAGTTGAAACTTTATATTTATCTTGCTATGTGTTTTTCTTTTGGACCTGACCCTGCTTTTGTGTTATGTGTTATTTGGGGGGGGGGGGTAGATGACGTCCACGACGACGACGCACGTCCATCACTGGACACTGAGACTTGATAGTCAGCTTGACGATCGGGCCTGGAGAGCCGACTCCTCTGGGACTCGAAAAGTCTATGTCGGGGATGTGAGCTTCATGGGGATGGACAGGGACGGAAACTTGGTGGAGGTCCGAACGATTGAAGGGGGAGTCATTGATATGCCCTATCCGCCTGCTAGATTCCACCAACTTGAGAACGAGGGATTCGGGGAGTCGCCAACTGAGTTCATGCCCTGTGACGAGTCTGATGCTTCAGTTACAGGACCACGTCGATATGGTGGAGGCGCACGGTGGATACACAACAACTTGGTTGGGCCAAGACCAAGAAAGAGAAGACAGGCTGTTGAGGACGAGAAACCAAAGGACGACCCTGTAGAGCGACCGGGACAGTGATGGCATGACTGGGGGACCCTATGAGAGCGAGCATTCATTTTAGAACCTTACTTTAATTTTTGTTAAGCTTTATGGAAACTTTGATTATTTGATGTACACTGTTTACTTTCACCGTGGTTTTTCCACACTTGGGTGTGGACACGACATTTCTTTTATTTACAGTTGGTTTTATGACAGTGATAGATTATGTACGAATCCGCTCATGAATTTATTTCAAACCGTTTTTCATTAATCCGCTGTTTCTGGTTAAAGTTGTAAATTGGAGAAACATTAATGAGGTTTCTAAAACGTGGTATTCAAGAGTTTTCTAAAGAGAAAATGATCTTTTATCACCTAATCAAGATAAGTAATGAAATCGGCGAAAATTAATTGTGAAGGTTGGTTACTGTGTGACACTCGAGAAATCGGGGCGTTACATTGTGGTATCAGAGCTCCGGTTGAGAAACCAGAGCACTAAGGGTTTTGGGCACACGAGTAGAGCGGGATCTACTTTTTGGGGAATATGAGTCGAAGCAATTACAAGAATATTTCTAGTGGAACATCTTTCACAATCCCTGGAGAGATGGTTCGCTAATAGACCGAGGGATAAGGAATTCGACTCATTCACATCCAGATCATGAATGTTTGGAATCCATATTATGCAAGGAGACATTGCTTTTGCTAATTCGAATTGAAGGGTGATATAAAATCGGTCTTTTTCCGGCATCATATCCATAGTTAGCGCATTCATCATAGTTAGCAACTCCAGCTCCGTATCAAGGTCACGATCGATATCGTCACTATCATTACTATCATCAATATCGTCAATATCGTGACTATCATCAATATCGTCAATATCGTCACTATCATCAATAAGAAAACCCTTAGGCTTGTTAT
>NC_080042.1:41158065-41238702 GCF_012489685.1 Lotus japonicus
ATTGTGGGCACTGACATTAGATTGTGGTTCTGTTTCAAGCAGGATGCCTCCAAGACAGGACCCCACTAATGCTCAGTTGGCCCAGGCTATGGCCCAGCTGGCGCAAGTCGTCGCCCAGCAGGTCGCCGTTGCTACTGCCCAGACTGCAGCCCAGGCTCAGCGAGAGGCTGAAGAGAATAATAGGAGAGCTAAGGAAGAAGCTCGGAGAGCTCTGCGAGCCGAGAGGGAATTGGCTCAAGATCAGATTCGCACGAGAACAGATTTCAACCGGCACGCACCGCCCAAGTTTCAGGGCGAAGCTGAACCCAAGAAGGCTGACCTATGGGTTCAGGAGATGGAGAAGATCTTTGAGGCACTCCATACCCTGGGTGCCGAGAAGGTCAACTTGGCAACTTTCATGCTGAAGGGTGATGCCGAGTATTGGTGGCGTAGTGCCAGACAGCTGATGACGGCCAATCATGAGGCCATCACCTGGGAGTCTTTCAAGAAGGCTTTCATGGACAAGTACTTCCCGGAGACAGCAAGGGAAGAAATGGAGAACAAGTTCCTCAATTTGAGGCAAGGACCTACGTCCGTGGGGGAATATGCTGCACGTTTGAAAGCCTTATCCAAACACTTTCGTTTCTTCCAGAACCAGGTGGATGAGGCTTATCTGTGCAACAGGTTTATGCGCGGATTGAGGAATGAGATTGAGAAGGCTGTTAGGCCTTTGGGAATCAGGGTCTATCAACAGCTGGTTGAGAAGGCTCGTGAAGTCGAGGCTATGGAGAACAGGCAAAGGGGCCGTACAGAGAGCGGAGGAACAATGCGCCCGGGACAGAATCAACCGGGAAGATTCAATGGACAGAGATCAGTGGGGAAGTTCGATAAGGGCAAAGCGCCAATGAGAAAGCCTTACCAGCGCCCAGCTGCCCAAGTGCCAAATGTTGTGAGGGGAGCAACCCCTGTTTCAAAGGAAGATGTGACCTGCTACAAGTGCAATGAGAAAGGACACTATGCTAATGAATGTGGTAAGGAGATTGTATGTTGGAGATGCCGAAAACCAGGACATGTGGAGAGAAATTGCCCGAGTGCGGCTAGAGTTGAGACATTGTTGAATACTGCCAGGGGGAGACGACCATCTGCTCCAGGTCGTGTCTTTGCTATTTCCGGCGAACAGGCCGCCGTTACTGATGACCTTATCCAGGGTACGTGTCTTATTGCTGGAACATCACTAATGGTTTTATTTGATTCGGGTGCTACACACTCATTCATTGCTGAGGATTGTGTGAAGAGGTTAGGGTTACTGACTGCTGACCTACCCTTCGATCTGGTGGTGACAACCCCTGCCGCTGATCGATTAGTTACACGCACGACATGCTTACAATGTCCGTTGGTTTACGAGGATCGGAAGTTCTTTGCGAACCTCGTCTGTTTAGGGCTCAAAGAGCTGGATGTGATCTTGGGAATGGATTGGTTAGCGCAATATCACGTGCTCTTAGATTGTGCTAACAAGGCGGTAGTATTCCCAGATCCCGGCGTTACGGATTACTTAAACTCGTACAACTTGGGAAAGGGTTCACCGGCGTATGTGAACTCTATCGTTGCCGAAGCGAAACATGATGGTGATGTGCGCAATATCTTGGTGGTACAGGAGTATGTCGATGTGTTCCCAGAAGATGTACCCGGCTTACCACCAGTCAGAGAGACGGAGTTTTCTATTGACATTGTGCCCGGTACTGGACCAATATCAATGGCACCTTATTGTATGGCCCCAGCGGAGTTGGCAGAATTGGCAAAGCAGTTGGATGATCTATCCTCAAAGGGATTCATTCGACCTAGCGTATCGCCATGGGGTGCACCTGTGCTATTGGTAAAGAAGAGGGATGGAAAGTCCAGATTGTGTGTGGATTACCGGCAGCTGAATAAGGGGACAGTGAAGAACCGTTGTTGGTCAATTCGCAAGTGTACGAATACCTCAGGGTTTTAAAATATCGAACCACAGGGATTGTGAGTGAGAATTGTTGATTTAAGCCTACAGTTTGCAAGTTCTTAAAACAGTAAAATTTAGAAATTGATTTTGGTTGATTTAGACAAAAGATTTGCAGAAGAGCAATGATGAAAATGATGTAAATAACAAATGATGGAAAATTGCCTCGGGTTGTTGATCATCTAATCCATTTTAGTCCACCTATCCTATGCATGTGAATCCTTGATTTAACTCTTGTTGATATAGCCTATGTACTTACTAGTTGATTCCTCACAAAAGTAATTCTCTCAAATTGAAAGTTAAGCCCAATTCCTTGTGTACTTAAACATTCATAAGAGGTATAATATCATGTATAATCAGGCCAACAAAACACTACCCTCACTCTATGCTTAGAAGCCAATATAGAAGGATCTATTCCAATTCATGTCCCTAAATCATAACAAATTTCCATTTGATTATAATCTAGCCTATAGCAAAGGTGCACCAAAGCTAGACATGCAATAAGGAATTTAAATACAAGATTGAATCAAGACTCATGCATAGAGATAGGATTTACAAACTAAAATTTCATAGAATCTCTTAACCCAAAGCAAAAAAGTAAACTAGCCACTCATGGCTAGTGAATTCATGAAGAAAATGTAAATAAAACCTGAGAAAAAGTACAAGTTGGAAGCCTCCCTTGGCCCCAAAGTTCTCCTCAGCTCTCAAACTTGATCAAACATGAGTAAAATGTCAAAATGTATCAAAGAAATTGGCCTAAGCCTTATTTATAGGCAAAATGAATGAAACTGGGCGCTCAGGCGCCAATTCAGAGCGCCTGAGCGCCAATTGCATGTTGAAAAAACATGCCTCTGACCCTATTGGCGCCTAGGCGCCCATTCCCAGCGCCTAGGCGCTTAAGCTCACCTGAAAAGGACTTTTTGGCTTCTGAAACTCCTCTTTTCAATCCTCTTTAAGTTCTTCATCAATTCCATGCTTCTTGGCCTTCTTTCTCCTTCAGTTTCTACTCTCCAAACCTAACCAACAAGTCAAGGAAGATTCTAGAAGCTCCAAGAGCTCATTAGCACAAGAGGTCCTTCATAAAACACAACAAAACCATGCAAGTCCTAATCTTTACTTAAAATGCAAGAAAACTACCTATAAAACTACTAAATTACCAAAACAAAATAAAGACTAAAGAAAAGAATAAAAATGCATGAGAATGCATGAAACACTACATGAGACTCAACAAAAAGACTCAAAACAACCAAGGAAATGACCCTAAAAACACTACTAAAACAGGGTCATCACACCACTATACTCAACGACAGCTCGTCCTCGAGCGTGAATAACACTCGCTTGCCCTCAAGCGCAAGAAATGCTCCCACACAAGTGCTCTCAACAAGGAATACTTCACAAAAACAGGGGGACAAAGTAATCACAGCTAGTTTCAAGAGAAAGACTCGACAACCTACTTCATGCATCTTTTGAAAAGAGAAGAGTCTAGAGTCCATTCATGAGAAGCATATAGAACTAAAAATCCTAGGACAAGATGTTCATTTAGTGCACTGAGCACACAAACAAGTTCATAGGTCCTGAATGTCATTCACTCAATAGCAACAAAGATCAAACATGCAACTAGTCAAAGAGACTTCCAAAAGGGTTGAAACATTGGCTAGGTAAAGCATGATGGTGGTTGGTCCCTAAGGGAAAACTAGGCTTTCAAGCACATTGAGTGTGGTCCTCTTCTGTTAACCCCAGAGCTTTTCACAACAAACACTTTAGCACAAGTCTCTTGCACCCCCTTTTCAAACTCTTTTTTCCTTTTTTCCAACTCCAACTTTTGTTTAGGAGTTCGTTTTCTTTCCCCTTTTTCTTCACTGATTTTTCTTTTTGGGGCAAGAGACTATTTCTCATTTTTCCAGCTCCATACAACACAACAAGGACCATCACTCCCCAATATTCCAACCAAACATCCGTCCCAAAAACTTGGCTACAACAAAATCTCCAATAAGGCTCAAATGGGACAACTAAGGACAATGTTCAAACAACAAAATCAGAATCTCAAGGAATCCTACAAGTCTCCAGAATAAAGCAAGAATCACAAAGCACACTATGAGTGAAATTAACGCAGAACCAAGAATTGCAAGTGAGTCAGGATCCTCCAGGGAATTTTTATGGTGAAGGGTCAAAGATAGACCCTTAATGGACTCACCTCGACTCCCTTCTCAAGAAACACTCGGAAGACCGAAGTCTCCTCCTCTCTTCCCCAACATGCAATCACTCATCCCCAAAAACAACAACAAGTATTCACAAAGCATTTTCAAAAACAGCACAAGTAGGGAAGCAAATCTATAGCTAAAAGCATGTGAGTATAGGGAAGTAAAGACCCAAAAATAAAAACAAGACCAGCTAAAACAATGCATGATCAAAAGAAAACAAAATCTACAAATTGAAAATATGCTAAAAATGCATGACCTAAACTAAGAGTAGAGATACCTGAACATAGTCACTCCATGGGGTCATGGTCACCCCTTCCATCGCCATAATCCGGATGAACACCTGCATCATGCATCAAACTCAAGTCTGTCATCCCCTGCCCCAAGGTATTAAAATCCAAGGGCCCATTATACCTGGGGTCTGATGTGCTACCTCCCCTCCAATGGAGGTCAAGATCCCTGTGTAGGCGATCTTGCCTCAAAAACATCCGCCCGAAAGCGGCCTCCATCCAAGCAGGAGAAGGGTCAGCACGTGGTGGAGTAACCACCTCATTCACCACCTCAACATTTTCTTCTTCCTCCTCTTCTTCTTCCTCTTCCTCTTCTTCTTCTTCCTCCGCTGGCTCCTCAGGATCCTCTTCCTCTTCCTCCTCTTGAGGCATCCTTGCCGTCCATTCCTTATAAAGTTGAGCGATCCTCTCCTTACTGAGCAGAGGTGCCACAGGCAACCTCTTCTCAATAACATGGACTGGCCGCCTAGCTCTGTCCCTCACCGCATGAATCAAAGAGCAAATCAAGTGAGGAAAGATGGGCCGATGTTTGTCTTTACTCCTGTTGTAAAGGGAATAAATCCGACCAGCAATGATGGTGGCCATATCCATAGGATGACCTCTCACGATGCAATAGATAGCAACCAATGTAACCTCTCTAACTTTAGACTTGTAAGAGCTAGGAATGAGGGAATCCTGCAAAAATTCAGCCCAAACTCTAGCCAGCGGCGTCATATCCTTCCTTCTCACAAAAATGATCTCATATTCAACTGCTTCCCAGTCCCGCCCAGGCCTAACAATCACTGCCTTCATGTCTTCCAAGATCTCCGGTGACTTCTCCTCTAAGAGCTCATGATAAGTGGCCTTCTCGGGGAAAAGCTCCTTCTCTTGCTCCTCCGTGAGGAGGCCAAGATGCCTGCGAATGACTGCTGGATTGTAATCAATCACATCTCCCCTGAACCAAGATGAATTCACCGGTGGCCTGGACCTGTCCTCTTGATTGTCACAGTAGGTGTTCGCGTAGAACTCCCTAACCATGACCTCACAAGCGAACGGAATGGGATTGACCCAATTCTTTCACCTCCTAATCTCCATGGCTTCTTGCATGCCCAAGAGGTCTCTCCTTCCCTCCCGATACAAAACTCCCCGCTCCTTCACACACTCCTTGTGTGTTAGGTGATCTCGGTAAAACTCCTCCTTAATCGCTGATAGGAAGCGGGAGCGATCAAAACTCCGGGAGGTGGAGGAAGAAGCTGCAGCTCTTGTGTTTGTTCTTGCTCTTTTTACAGGCATCTGCAAAATTGTTAGCCCATACACAAGCCACAAATGTTAGAAATGTTAGTTCAAAAATAAAAAGAAAAGAAAGAAGAAACTTTGTACAAAAACAAAAATAGAACAACCTAAGAGAACCCAACAAGTTTCTTAGTGATTTTGGCAAAGAGAGAAAAACAACCACAAGCACTTGCCAAAAATCGACTAAGAGAACCCATTGAGGCATTCTATCAAATACCTTATAAGCAAAAGCTAAACTAAACTAATCCACAAAATCCTAACTACCCATTCCTCACAAATTCACAACCCCTTTCTAATTAGGCACAAAATCAACCCATAATGAACAAATACAACCCAAACCCAACTTGCACTAACACAAATTCACTCACCCTTACCCAAAAGAAGCATGCATTGCCAAACTCATGAACTATGATGAAGGAAAGTGGAAAATGGAACTTACCTTGACTTGAGAGTGAGTGGGTGCAAGTGGAATAGACTTGATGCAATGCAGAACTTTGAAGTAAAAGGAAGAGCCAATGTGTGTGCAAGTGAGAAATGAGAAGTGGAAATGGGGTATGGAGAGAGTGGGGTGCGTTTTTTATGGGAGAATGGGAATTAAGAGTGGGAAACTGAAAGGTTGGGGTTTTAAAACCCAAAATCTGGCAGAAACAACGTATAGGAGCGCTCGAGCGCTCATGGGGAACGCTCAGGCGCTCGTGCCAGATACAGAGGCAGTGCCTCTGTCACTAATTGGCGCCTAGGCGCTCAACCCAGTTTTTTCCACAAAATTATTTACTTTTTTTTTTTGAAATTAAACACCTAAAATACTACAAAATTAAAAGATAGGAAATAATAAAATAAAAAGAATGGGTTGTCTCCCATTTAGCCCTAGGTTATAGTCCTAGGTGGACTCTCCTTCCGATGGTGTTAGGAAGGAAATTCCTTTCCATTGATTAACTTACCACAAGTGCAAGAAAGAAACCTTGCACAAAACCTCTGGAGTAAATCCTCCCATGAGGCTATGTCCTCTTGCTCATCAAACCAAGCTCTAGCCTCCCTCGTCAAAGAATGAGGGAAGAGTTTAATCTTCACTTCATCACTTGAAACACCCTCAATCTTAGCAAGGGTGCTAGCTTGGGTA
Organism: Lotus japonicus; assembly: GCF_012489685.1. Classification (NCBI taxonomy): domain Eukaryota; kingdom Viridiplantae; phylum Streptophyta; class Magnoliopsida; order Fabales; family Fabaceae; genus Lotus; species Lotus japonicus. The sequence goes on from NC_080042.1 coordinate 41,164,915, forward strand.
AACTTCACCATATGAGCATGCAAGTTCTCGTACTTGGACCCCCCATACTTGTTACCATTAACAAGCTTGATGAGAGCCGGATGGAACTCATCAATTTGGGCATTAACTTTGGGGATCTCTTCCGAAACCTTCGACCTGCTTCTAATCACATCACAGACAAAGTCATTGTCATGGTTAGTCTCAATCATAGGATTAAAAACAGAAAACCGTACCTTTTCCTTACCAACACGGAGAATGAGGTGACCCTTGTCAACGTCAATCTTAGCTCTACCAGTAGCTAAGAAAGGCTGACCAAGAATGAGATGAATCTTCTCATCCTCCTCCATATCAAGCACAACAAAGTCCACGGGGAACACATACTTGTCCACCCGCACCATTACATCCTCCACAATCCCATATGGAGTCTTGAGGGATCGATCTGCCATTTGCAAGGAGAGCATGGTTGGAGTAACCTCTCCTAGGTTAAGCCTCTCAAACATGGTGAGCGGCATCAAATTGATGCTCGCTCCAAGATCACACAAGGCTTCTACATCCGCCATGCCTTCAATTTCCACCAGAATAGTGAAACTTCCGGGGTCCCTTCTTTTCTTAGGCATCTTCCGCTGCAAAATGGCACTACATTCCTCCGTCATCAACACCGTCTCATCTACTCCCTTCAATCTTCTTCTCTTATGCAGAATATCCTTCATAAACTTAGCATATATAGGCATTTGTTCCAAAGCATCTGCAAAAGGAATACTAATGTGGAGCTTTTTGAAAACATCAACAAATTTTGAAAACTTTTTATCTAAGCTCTTCTTAGCCAATGCTTTAGGGAACGGAACCTTGCTAGTTTCAGGAGTAAGATCAACTTCCTCTCTCACCTTAATAGGTACAACTACTTCTCCTCCCACTATCTCCTCTCTCTTTTCTCCCTCTGTTTTTTTCTTCAATTCATTCATCACTCTCCCACTTCTAGTGGCTACAACAGAGGCATTTTCTTGCTTAGGATTGGGGATAGTGTCGGAAGGAAATTTACCTTGAAGTCTCTCGGCTATTTGCTTGGCCAGCTGGCCAAATTGATTCTCAAGATTCTTGATAGCCGCCTCTTGATTCTTGTAATTATTCTCCGTCCGGTTGATGAAAGTTTCCACCAACTCTTCTAAGCTCTTCTTGGAACCACTACCTTCACCTTCTCCTCGCTCTTGAGGTTGTCTTGAGCTTTGGCCTTGGAATCCTTGGCTAGGAAATTGTCTTTGAAAACCACTTCCTTGCCCATTATTACCTTGCCTCCAAGAAAAATTAAGGTGATTCCTCCATCCTGGATTGTAAGTATTTGAAAATGGGTCATTCCGAGCTTGACCTATAGCCTTCACTTCCTCCTCCGGTCTAGTCTCTGTGCATTCTTCGCTGTCATGTGGCCCTCCACAAGTCACACACTCCACCTTGGCAACTCGACCACCAATCTTGGTGGTCTTCATTTGATTTTGAATCTCATTCATTTGCTTGGAGAGTTGCTTGTTGGAGGCCATAAGTTGATCATAAGCTTCAACCCCAAGGACTCCTCTTCGGGCTTGGCGATCATTACTAGAGTTCATGGCTCTTATAGCCATCTTTTCAATCAACTCATACCCCACTTGTGGAAGTAAGGCATCGAACTCTCCACTTGAAGCCGCATCCAAGCCAAACCTCGAAGAATATTGGAGACCATCATAGAACTTTGCTACTTGCTCAGCTTGAGTAAGGTTATGTTGAGGACACCTCCTCAAGAGCTTCTTGAACCTCTCCCAAGCTTCATAGAGATTCTCGTCGGTGGATTGAGCAAAAGTCATGATGTCATTCTTGAGCTTCCTCAAGAGGGCTCTTGGAACAAACCTTGTGGTGAACTTCTCAGCCAAGTCTTCCCAAGATGTAATGCTACCTTGGGGCTGTGAATTCAACCACTCTTCAGCAGTATCCCTCAATGAAAAAGGGAATAAACTCAAGCGGATGGTGTCCGCTGAAACATTCTGAACTCTGTAGGTGTTGCAATTGCGGATAAACCGCTCCATGTGTGCATGAGGATCTTCAAGAGCACCTCCACCATACTGATTTTGGCTCACCAAGTTGATGAATGCCGGCCTCAGCTCAAAGTTTCCCGTGCCATCGGGGGAAACTATGCTGCCCGGATAATCGTAGCTCATGGCAGCCGAGGTGAGGTCTCTAAGAGAACGATTGGCATTCTCCAATTCTTGCTCTTGAAGTCTTTGAGCAAGAGCCTCATTCACTCTTTCTTCAATGTGGGTTTGCATCTCCTCTTCCGTCATTTGAGCAGCCATGGCTTCAAGCATTTGCTGGGCTCGACGACGGCGAAGAGTACGTTCAGGCTCCGGATCAAACAGCAATGGATCCGTGCCAAGCCTACTGTGCATAAACTGAAATCACAAAAACAGAGAAAAGGTTAATAGCACCTATTCAATGCAATGCTTAGTAAAACAAACAAACAAACTCTTTAACTTAAACCGAAAACCACAAACAATCCCCGGCAACAGCGCCAAAAACTTGTTGGTCAATTCGCAAGTGTACGAATACCTCCGGGTTTTAAAATATCGAACCACAGGGATTGTGAGTGAGAATTGTTGATTTAAGCCTAAAGTTTGCAAGTTCTTAAAACAGTAAAATTTAGAAATTGATTTTGGTTGATTTAGACAAAAGATTTGCAGAAGAGCAATGTTGAAAATGATGTAAATAACAAATGATGGAAAATTGCCTCGGGTTGTTGATCATCTAATCCATTTTAGTCCACCTATCCTATGCATGTGAATCCTTGATTTAACTCTTGTTGATATAGCCTATGTACTTACTAGTTGATTCCTCACAAAAGTAATTCTCTCAAATTGAAAGTTAAGCCCAATTCCTTGTGTACTTAAACATTCATAAGAGGTATAATATCATGTATAATCAGGCCAACAAAACACTACCCTCACTCTATGCCTAGAAGCCAATATAGAAGGATCTATTCCAATTCATGTCCCTAAATCATAACAAATTTCCATTTGATTATGTAAGGCCCAAGTTTTAACGCTTTGGATAAGTGAATAAAATAAAAGAGTTTATTTGATTAAGATAAATTTGTGAAGGAAAAAGGTGCAGGAAAAGTCCAAGAATTTATCGAAAAACCGATAAGAGTTATAGCACGACTAACATACGCTTAATCCTAGGTCAAAGGTATTAGTGAATAGTTAATTTACGCTTTAGGACATGATGGAAACTAATTCCAAAAATCCTCAGAGAAATGTTAGAACTTCTCTTTTCCGTCCTTAAACAATTATTTCGATGCGAAATCCTGGAAAGTACGAACGTCAAATTTCAATTCTCGGAAGTTGGCCGAAACGGAATCCCTGATAGTTCGAGAAACCTAAGATCGACAGACGATGAAGACTTTTTCTATTCGGAGCTGCAAATGAAGATTCCACCCGCGTTCTCCTATTTCTCTCGTCATTCCCAATCTTTCTTCAGAAGGAAGTTTTCTCATCCGACGATCACTGCAAAAAGTAGTTTTTCGGGATAAACCGACTTACACCGACTTATGCCGATTTTGGATCTTTTGGTTTAACTCCAAGAATCCTGTTTTGAGTTTTGGAATTCTGTCGCCATAACCTATCTTAGAATGTGCAGAGGAACGCGCAGGAAAAATCGGAATCGCAAAAAAATCATTTTTCCGCATTTTCCAAAATCTATAAATAGCTCAAAAATTAGATTTTTGCCAAAAAATCACCCATTCCCTCCCCCAAAAACCGTGAGCAGCTAGAGAGAAAGAGAGGATCCGGATTTTCGCGAATCTTTGCCCGTTTTCTTCACCGATCGTTGCTAATCGAAGACCTTGAGGTAGGTAAACTATATCTCACTTCTGATCGTCAGATCTGTCGACTTTTTCTATGTTTTTCTGAGCTCAAAGTTCGGAGCTTTTTGTAAAATTGTCCAAATAGCTTGATTTCAGTGTCTAAACTTCTTCCCTGCATGCTCCTGAGCGTGTTCTGCGGATTAGATTTTGTTAAATGTCGACGAAATGCCGCCGGGATCAATTTCTACCTTAAATACCCATTTTTCGGTAAAGTCGCAACCTTTAAGCTCTAATCTATCGACTTGGCTTAGTGCTAGTAGGATTTGTCGTCATAAACGTCGTTGTGGACGTCTCCATCCAATCTGTTTTTCAAAAATCCAATTTTGAAATTTTGAGCTAAAAATAATGACCAAACTACCCCAATATCAGTTTTCGATCCGAAAATTTTTCCGAGCTTAGAACCGTCTTAGTTACGGCTTATGTTAACCTAGGAACCAAGTTTGATCGAAGAAAAATTGACCCTCCCAATTAAGGAAAGTGGCCGAGAGCTATATCAAGGGGGGAGGAAATCCGACTTTTTCGAAAACTTGTCTTAACGCGTTAGATTGTCGTACCACAGAGTTTGTAATGTACCGTGTAACCCTAGGACTTATTGCTTGCTGAGTTTCTGACTCAATGTGTTGATTTCTGTGATTTTGGCTTAAGGTTCTTTTGAGGAGTTTCCTGGAGATCAAGGCGAGGAACGTGAAGGAGGTTGTGAGGAAAACGCTGGAGGAGTTACAGGTGAGGGCTACTCTCTGAATTACTAGATAATGCTTTAGGTGTCGATGAAATTCGACTTGATTTATGTGTTATGCACCTAATTGCTAAATGTCTGAAATGATTTCTGAGGCTTCGGCCGAACTTGTTGAGTACTTGATGCCATGATATTGTGTGCTAAATGATTCACATGCTATGTGCTACATGGTTAACTTAGGATGTGTTGGAATATGCTGTTTATGCCTATTGGTTGAGCTGTTTCATGATGCTATTCCACTCGTGCCTATGTTTCTGGAAAGTGAGGATTACGGGCAAGTCATGCCGAATTTTTATGAGATTTTGAGAGAGTTTGAAAGGACGAACGAAGTTCGGACCTTGTTATGTTTTAATGGATCGAGACCTTCTCAGAAATTAATTGGGATTATGGGATCCCTGAAACTCATAGGAAGTATCATAAGACTAAACGAAATCTATTTTCTCAAAGAAAATTCATAAGACATTAATCAATCTCTAAACCCCTTGAACAATGATAACAACTTTAGATAAGAGCTTAGAGCCTGAATATTAGTCTTGAAGATATGATAAGTGTCGTCGAGTCCAAGTTTTGAGGAACTTACAAGTTTTCGAGTATGTTGATACTCTTTTCGCTCGATGAGCAGTTTATTGTTTGGCTATCTAAAGTTTAGCCGGAGACTATAAGTTTCCAAGTACTTCGGTACCTTTTCGCTCGATGAGCAGTTTATTGATTGGCTATCTAAAGTTTAGCCGGGAACCATGAGTTCCAAAGTATCTTCTTCTTCTTTTGATTAATTCATTTTGTCGCAGAATCGACGTTTGCCTTAGGGTAGGCTTTTTAGAGACAATAAGTTAGCTAGAACACGTGACGACGTGTCGAGTGAGGTCGGAGACGTTGTTTGGCTAATCACTTGCATTCATGCACTCATTTTGAGGTTAATACACGGCGTGATACCGGACCTCGGTGGATTCCAAAATGGTCATAAGACCCGGATTTCCATATTTAGGACACTACGGTGGTCCTTAGTAGCAGACGGAATGGCAGACCTACGGGTTCACTGCTGATCTGACTACTTTTGTGTGGTGTAAGAAGCGCCCGAGCGGAATGGTCCCACTTTGGCCGGTGTTAAGGCTGACTCGATGGTGTCCATCCTTCTTCCGGAATGCATTTTGTTACCCAGCATTGCATTTCATGCAACATACATGCTGACTTAGTTGCTGAGTGTGATTGGTACCTGTTTATCCTACTTGAGGCATGCTAATTGTTATTATTATCTTTATATTCATTGTGATATATGCAACCCTAGGATGTTATCCCTAAACGTATAAGCCTGAGAGGCTAAATAATTATTACCCTATATATCTGGTTTTATTATTTATATAATTCTTTGGAGTTGACCCTCGCGTCTTCTGTGTGTGTTTGGGCGGACTACGCCATTGTCAGTTGAGTATGGCGGACCGGTTCACGATGGTTCACCCTTCAGGGGAAACTAGGTTGAAGAAGCTTGATCAGGAGGACTACGGTTCAGGGGTGGTCGACCCCGCTGGCCACCGAGCGACTTACTCGAGATGGGATTAGTGTAGGAGTAGTGTCGATGCTCTGACCGTCATGCTTCAGTTTTGGGGACAGGGTAGTTTCCTACCGGTAGCTTTTTGTGTGGTTTCCTATGGAGATCACAGAGAGCTGGTTGGATTTAGGGGGTCTTTTCTTAGGCCGCTGGGCCAACTTGTTCTCAGATTTTGAGGTTTAGTGTTGCGGACACAGTATTTTTACCTTGGTTTGTACTTTTGCCTACGGGCGTTACTCTCTTTTACTTTCCTTCACTGGAGGTTTACTCGTGACGTGGTTTACAACTTACAGTGGGGGCTGTAATCATATTGTATATTAGTTCTGTTATATTCGTTTTAGAGTTTCATCTCTTTCTGTCTTTACTTACATTATCGAAAAAAAATAATTCACGTTTTTCCGCTTAAGTTATTTCTTTGGTTACTAAAGTGACGCCACCGAAATCGGGGTGTTACATTGTGGTATCAGAGCTTGTCGAGTCTTTCGGGAGTCTTTGGGGAATAGGTCTTCTGTGCTAGGTTGTGTGACTCTGCAAAGAGTAAAAATTGATTGTCTGCCAAGCGATTTGTCGCTTAGAATTGATTGAAGTTATTGCTTAATCATATTGTATAGTATGTTAGATGCTATCCGATGATGAGTACTAACTGTTTGTTTGACTAAGCATAGGATGGTAAGCCCTGACCGTATGGCGAAGGCAATAGCTACCATGATTGAGGCAATGATGAATCAGGCTACTGAGGAGGCTTACAGACGCGCTGAGGAGGCGGCACGTGAGCAACCTCAACCGCTAATCGAGGCGTCCCAGTACCAGCAAATTAGGTTGGACCGAGCTGGAACTGGAGGACCAGTGAGGTCAGGTTCTCAGGAGTACCGTCAGTTGGGGCCGTATCAGCATCCGAAGGAGAGGGGTTTTACCCCAAGCTCTTTTAAGCCTTCGACTACTGCCACTCCAGGGGCAGGAAGCCAATCGGCACATCCTGAGGTGACATGTTTCAGGTGTGGAAAGAATGGACACTATGCTAATGCATGTCTGGACCAAGGGCCTCGATGTTTTAATTGCAACCAGATAGGGCACTTGGCCGTGAACTGTAGAACGTTCCAAGCGGGACCGTCTGACAACAAGATGAAGGGTAAACTTCCTGCCAAATCTAAAGGGGCGAGGAAGCAAGTAACGTGTTACAGGTGCAAGAAGGTGGGGCACCACTCTAACAAGTGTCCAGACGGGAGACCTCTATGTTTCAACTGCAATCGCCCGGGGCATCAAGCCAAGGATTGCAATGTAACCAGGGTTGAGCCATCTGTGCCTACGGTAAGAGGAAGACATCCTGCTGCACGGGGAGGAGTCTATGTCTCGTGCGGCGAGGGAGCTGACGGACTAGTCAGAGGAGAGCGCACAAACGATGGTAACCTTCTAACTATTCCTTCTCATTCTAGTATAATACGCTCCATTACTCTCGTAGCACATGCGACGCACCAATTTTACTTAAATTGTTTAAGCATTGACTTTATAGTTATTACGCCTAATAATACTTTATTTGACCGATTGCTCGTGTTTAAACTATAGAAGTTACACGAGGTTCAGAATAACACGTTAAGCCTAGAAAGTAGTCTTGCACCGATGCGTTTAACAAGAAGCTAGAAGCTGAAGGATGAATCTCAGGGAGATTCCGTATGGATAGTATATGTATGGTGTCGAGAGTGTGTAGTTCCGTAGCGGCATCATTGAGGATTTAATATCAAGATCTCTGTGACTACTGGATGTTAGGAACTCATCGACTGTTCCAGTGGGTTTTTCTAAATCTTCACCTTCGATGTATTAGGCCTGATCAACTTAATATTGAGGGGGTGATATTCGGAATCAGAACTGGCAATGGACTTTGATAGATGGATTGGTAAGATTAATTTGATTGGATCGAGGATTAGTGGAGTCGGGAAGTAAAGTTTTTGTTAAGTAATTGATTTCCTTTGGGGAGGAGTTATAGTTTAAGAAATGGATATTCATTTAAGAAGTATTGAAGAATTAAAGGACATTTGAGGTCCAAACGTGGTGAAAGTTTAGGTTTTAAGTCTATGAATTCTTGTCTTAAGTGCGTAGGACTCAAGGTTTGTCAGGTTTTGATCGAGAGACTAAGTATCGGATTGATGGGAGGACGATCTAGTTACGGAAATAAAGAGTTAGTATTAAGATTAATACTTGAGGTTGTTATATGTGGACAAATTTCTTAGAGTCTAAGAGTGAATGGAACTTTGTTATGGATTCCGATATTGCATGCTGGGGTTAGCAAGTGAATTTCACTAAGTTAAGTGAGGATTTAAGGGTTAAGATTGACCATGGGAGGTGAAAATCATGTTCGAATCAGAGATTTAGTGGTGTTGGCATTAATGATTGTAGTTAAACCTCCGAATGTTGAGGGATCGGATGATAAAATGACTAGTTAAGTTTCCTGAGGTACAGCTATGGTTTGATCTTCTAGGGAATAAGTTCGGATTTGGGGGAAGTGTTAAGGATTTTAGGTAATTGTAAAGTGGGTTGTGAATAAGTGAAGGTTTGTTTTATGGTTCAAGTAAGGGAAGTCTCGAAAAAGGGGAGATGACAATAATGGATTGTAAGATATTAAGATGGTGATTAGCTTATAAGTTGCTGATGAATGGATGTTAAAAGGGATTGGGTCTAGCGATGCACAAGGTATTAAGACTCACGTCGAGTTTTACTTTGAGTGATGACTAAGTAGAAGATTGATTTCATGGTGCGAATGAGGATAGTTACGAAGTTGGAATCGACGTTAATGGACTAGTAGATTCCAAGGGAATAGTTCGTCTATGAGTTATAGAGCGATCGAGTTAAGTTTTGAATCATGAGTGGAGATCACGAGGACAGGTTGAACATTCACTCTGGAATGCCAGAGGTGTACTGAGTTTAAGCAGAATTTTTGGACGAACAAAAGTAAAGGATCAAGTGGTTAAGGTTGTGCAATTGCACGTAGCGTCAACCAATGTTATTTCCAACATAGAACCGACACGAGTGGTCGAGCAGGACGACATAGAGCTTAAAGTACTTGTTTGACCAGAAGGAGTTGAACATGAGACAACGACGCTGGATGGAATTTCTCAAGGATTACGATTTTACCTTACAATACCATCCTGGAAAGGCTAATGTCGTTACTGATGCATTGAGCAGGAAGATGCATATCTCATCAATGATGGTTAAGGAGCTGCAACTGCTGGAACAATTTTGAGATTTGAGCTTAGATGTGAGAGCATGTGAGGGAGAACTGAAGTTTGGGACGATCAAGATCACCAATGGATTGATGGAAGAAATCCGAGACCAACAGTTACAAGATGAATTTTTACTCGGAAAATAAGAATTTAGTAATTCAGGGTAAGGACCCGGAATTCAAGGTAGGGAGTGACAATATCCTGCGATGCAAGGATAGAGTGTGCGTACCTAACAACCCTGACTTAAGGAGGTTGATTATGGACGAAGGTCACAAAAGCAAGTTGAGCATTCACCCTGGAAGGAAAAAGATGTATCAGGACTTGAAGGTGAATTTTTGGTGGCCAGGGATGAAGAGACAAGTGGCAGGATATGTAGCTGCATGTTTAATCTGTCAGAAGGCGAAGGTGGAACATCAGAAATCTTCAGGTATGCTACAGAGCTTGGATGTACCTCAATGGAAATGGGATAGCATATCGATGGATTTTGTCGTGGCGTTGCCAAGAACTCAAAAAGGATATGATTCGATTTGGGTAGTCGTGGATCGATTGACTAAGTCGGCTCATTTCATACCTGTGAGAACTACGTACAACGTGGATAAGCTATCAGAGATTTATATAGCTGAGATTGTGCGACTTCATGGAGTGCCAACAAGTATCGTTTCCGATAGAGACCCGAAGTTTACTTCACATTTGTGGGGAGCTATTCATAATGCTTTGGGAACGAGGCTGAGATTAAGTTCTGCTTATCATCCACAGACTGATGGGCAAACTGAGAGAGAACTATCCAATCATTGGAGGATTTGCTACGAGCTTGCGTGTTAGGCAACAAGGGCAGTTGGGATACCCTAATGCCACTGATTGAGTTCACATACAACAACAGTTTTCATACGACCATAGGTATGGCACCGTATGAGGCTTTGTATGGCCGCAAGTGTAGAACACCTTTATGTTGGTATCAAGATGGAGAGAATTTGTTAGTAGGACCGGAACTTCTGCAACAGATGACTGAGAAGATTAAACAGATCAGAGAGAAGATGAAGGCTTCTCAGAGTAGACAGAAGAGCTATGCAGATCAAAGGCGCAGAACCCTGGAATTTGAAGAGGGAGATCATGTGTTTCTGCGAGTTACTCAGACTACAGGAGTTGGTCGAGCAATCAAATCAAGAAAGCTTACGCCAAAGTTCATTGGACCTTATCAGATTACTCGTCGTGTAGGACCGGTAGTTTATCAGATCGCACTACCGCCTTTTCTATCAAACATTCACGATGTATTCCATGCGACACAACTGAGGAAGTATATTGCTGATCCGACACATGTTATCGAGCTGGATGACATTGAGTTGAAGGATAACTTGTCTTTCGAGACACCGCCAATCAGCATTGGTGACACAAGGATAAAGCAGTTGAGGGGTAAAGAGATCGAGTTAGTGAAGGTTATTTGGAACAAGGACACCGGCGATGCGACGTGGGAGCTGAAGGAAAAGATCAAGGAACAGTACCCAGAACTTTTTACTGAACCATAAGTTTCGAGGTCGAAACTTTCTTTTTGGAGGGTAGTAATGTAAGGCCCAAGTTTTAATGCAGAGGAACGCGCAGGAAAAATCGGAATCGCAAAAAAATCATTTTTCCGCATTTTCTAAAATCTATAAATAGCTCAAAAATTAGATTTTTGCCAAAAAATCACCCATTCCCTCCCCCAAAAACCGTGAGCAGCTAGAGAGAAAGAGAGGATCCGGATTTTCGCGAATCTTTGCCCGTTTTCTTCACCGATCGTTGCTAATCGAAGACCTTGAGGTAGGTAAACTATATCTCACTTCTGATCGTCAGATCTGTCGACTTTTTCTATGTTTTTCTGAGCTCAAAGTTTGGAGCTTTTTGTAAAATTGTCCAAATAGCTTGATTTCAGTGTCTTAACTTCTTCTCTGCATGCTCCTGAGCGTGTTCTGCGGATTAGATTTTGTCAAATGTCGACGAAATGCCGCCGGGATCAATTTCTACCTTAAATACCCATTTTTCGGTAAAGTCGCAACCTTTAAGCTCTAATCTATCGACTTGGCTTAGTGCTAGTAGGATTTGTCGTCATAAATGTCGTTGTGGACGTCTCCATCCAATCTGTTTTTCAAAAATCCAATTTTGAAATTTTGAGCTAAAAATAATGACCAAACTACCCCTATATCAGTTTTCGATCCGAAAATTTTCCGAGCTTAGAACCGTCTTAGTTACGGCTTATGTTAACCTAGGAACCAAGTTTGATCGAAGAAAAATTGACCCTCCCAATTAAGGAAAGTGGCCGAGAGCTATATCAAGGGGGGAGGAAATCCGACTTTTTCGAAAACTTGTCTTAACGCGTTAGATTGTCGTACCACAGAGTTTGTAATGTACCGTGTAACCCTAGGACTTATTGCTTGCTGAGTTTCTGACTCAATGTGTTGATTTCTGTGATTTTGGCTTAAGGTTCTTTTGAGGAGTTTCCTGGAGATCAAGGCGAGGAACGTGAAGAAGGTTGTGAGGAAAACGCTGGAGGAGTTACAGGTGAGGGCTACTCTCTGAATTACTAGATAATGCTTTAGGTGTCGATGAAATTCGACTTGATTTATGTGTTATGCACCTAATTGCTAAATGTCTGAAATGATTTCTGAGGCTTCGGCCGAACTTGTTGAGTACTTGATGCCATGATATTGTGTGCTAAATGATTCACATGCTATGTGCTACATGGTTAACTTAGGATGTGTTGGAATATGCTGTTTATGCCTATTGGTTGAGCTGTTTCATGATGCTATTCCACTCGTGCCTATGTTTCTGGAAAGTGAGGATTACGGGCAAGTCATGCCGAATTTTTATGAGATTTTGAGAGAGTTTGAAAGGACGAACGAAGTTCGGACCTTGTTATGTTTTAATGGATCGAGACCTTCTCAGAAATTAATTGGGATTATGGGATCCCTGAAACTCATAGGAAGTATCATAAGACTAAACGAAATCTATTTTCTCAAAGAAAATTCATAAGACATTAATCAATCTCTAAACCCCTTGAACAATGATAACAACTTTAGATAAGAGCTTAGAGCCTGAATATTAGTCTTGAAGATATGATAAGTGTCGTCGAGTCCAAGTTTTGAGGAACTTACAAGTTTTCGAGTATGTTGATACTCTTTTCGCTCGATGAGCAGTTTATTGTTTGGCTATCTAAAGTTTAGCCGGAGACTATAAGTTTCCAAGTACTTCGGTACCTTTTCGCTCGATGAGCAGTTTATTGATTGGCTATCTAAAGTTTAGCCGGGAACCATGAGTTCCAAAGTATCTTCTTCTTCTTTTGATTAATTCATTTTGTCGCAGAATCGACGTTTGCCTTAGGGTAGGCTTTTTAGAGACAATAAGTTAGCTAGAACACGTGACGACGTGTCGAGTGAGGTCGGAGACGTTGTTTGGCTAATCACTTGCATTCATGCACTCATTTTGAGGTTAATACACGGCGTGATACCGGACCTCGGTGGATTCCAAAATGGTCATAAGACCCGGATTTCCATATTTAGGACACTACGGTGGTCCTTAGTAGCAGACGGAATGGCAGACCTACGGGTTCACTGCTGATCTGACTACTTTTGTGTGGTGTAAGAAGCGCCCGAGCGGAATGGTCCCACTTTGGCCGGTGTTAAGGCTGACTCGATGGTGTCCATCCTTCTTCCGGAATGCATTTTGTTACCCAGCATTGCATTTCATGCAACATACATGCTGACTTAGTTGCTGAGTGTGATTGGTACCTGTTTATCCTACTTGAGGCATGCTAATTGTTATTATTATCTTTATATTCATTGTGATATATGCAACCCTAGGATGTTATCCCTAAACGTATAAGCCTGAGAGGCTAAATAATTATTACCCTATATATCTGGTTTTATTATTTATATAATTCTTTGGAGTTGACCCTCGCGTCTTCTGTGTGTGTTTGGGCGGACTACGCCATTGTCAGTTGAGTATGGCGGACCGGTTCACGATGGTTCACCCTTCAGGGGAAACTAGGTTGAAGAAGCTTGATCAGGAGGACTACGGTTCAGGGGTGGTCGACCCCGCTGGCCACCGAGCGACTTACTCGAGATGGGATTAGTGTAGGAGTAGTGTCGATGCTCTGACCGTCATGCTTCAGTTTTGGGGACAGGGTAGTTTCCTACCGGTAGCTTTTTGTGTGGTTTCCTATGGAGATCACAGAGAGCTGGTTGGATTTAGGGGGTCTTTTCTTAGGCCGCTGGGCCAACTTGTTCTCAGATTTTGAGGTTTAGTGTTGCGGACACAGTATTTTTACCTTGGTTTGTACTTTTGCCTACGGGCGTTACTCTCTTTTACTTTCCTTCACTGGAGGTTTACTCGTGACGTGGTTTACAACTTACAGTGGGGGCTGTAATCATATTGTATATTAGTTCTGTTATATTCGTTTTAGAGTTTCATCTCTTTCTGTCTTTACTTACATTATCGAAAAAAAATAATTCACGTTTTTCCGCTTAAGTTATTTCTTTGGTTACTAAAGTGACGCCACCGAAATCGGGGTGTTACAGATTATAATCTAGCCTATAGCAAAGGTGCACCAAAGCTAGACATGCAATAAGGAATTGAAATACAAGATTGAATCAAGACTCATGCATAGAGATAGGATTTACAAACTAAAATTTCATAGAATCTCTTAACCCAAAGAAAAAAAGTAAACTAGACACTCATGGCTAGTGAATTCATGAAGAAAATGTAAATAAAACCTGAGAAAAAGTACAAGTTGGAAGCCTCCCTTGGCCCCAAAGTTCTCCTCAGCTCTCAAACTTGATCAAAAATGAGTAAAATGTCAAAATGTATCAAAGAAATTGGCCTAAGCCTTATTTATAGGCAAAATGAACGAAACTGGGCGCTCAGGCGCCAATTCAGAGCGCCTGAGCGCCAATTGCATGTTGAAAAAACATGCCTCTGGCCCTATTGGCGCCTAGGCACCCATTCCCAGCGCCTAGGCGCTTAAGCTCGCCTGAAAAGGACTTTTTGGCTTCTGAAACTCCTCTTTTCAATCCTCTTTAAGTTCTTCATCAATTCCATGCTTCTTGGCCTTCTTTCTCCTTCAGTTATTGCTCTCCAAACCTAACCAACAAGTCAAGGAAGATTCTAGAAGCTCCAAGAGCTCATTAGCACAAGAGGTCCTTCATAAAACACAACAAAACCATGCAAGTCCTAATCTTTACTTAAAATGCAAGAAAACTACCTATAAAACTACTAAATTACCAAAACAAAATAAAGACTAAAGAAAAGAATGAAAATGCATGAGAATGCATGAAACACTACATGAGACTCAACAAAAAGACTCAAAACAACCAAGGAAATGACCCTAAAAACACTACTAAAACAGGGTCATCAACCGTTATCCGATGCCTCGGATAGATGACTTAATGGATCAACTTAGAGGAGCGGTGATTTTCTCGAAGATAGATCTTAAGTCAGGATAGCATCAGATCCGAGTTAAGGAATCTGACATCCAGAAAACCGCATTCAGGACTCGATACGGGAATTATGAATATCTTGTGATGCCGTTTGGAGTTACTAAATCACCCGCAGTGTTCATGGACTACATGAACAGAGTGTTTAGACCATTCCTGGACAAGTTCGTGGTAGTATTCATCGATGACATCCTAATCTACTCGAAGAGTAGAGAGGAACATGAGGAGCATCTGCGCCAGGTGTTGGGCGTGTTGCGAGGGAAACAGCTGTATGCGAACGGCTCAAAGTGTGAGTTTTGGATGGAGGAGGTGAAATTTTTGGGGCATGTCATATCAAGTCAGGGTGTGGCAATGGATCCTAGCAAGATCGAGACGATTCTGTCATGGGAGCAACCAAAGACAGCAAGCGACATCAGAAGCTTTATTGGGCTTGCTGGCTACTATAGACGATTCGTCAAAGATTACGCAAAGTTAATTTCGCCGTTGACCCAGTTGACAAAGAAGAATCAACCGTTTGCGTGGACGGAGAAGTGTGAGGCTAGTTTCCAGGAGTTGAAGAAGCGGCTGACCACCGCACCCATACTAGCTTTACCTAAGGAAGGAGAACCTTATGACGTGTATTGTGATGCGTCGCACAATGGTTTGGGGTGTGTAATGATGCAAGATAAGAAAGCAATTGCCTATGCTTCAAGGCAGTTGAAGACTCATGAGAAGAACTACCCCACACATGACTTGGAGTTGGCTGCCATAGTTTATGCTCTCAAGATTTGGAGACACTACCTCTATGGCAGTACGTTCACGATCTACAGCGATCATAAGAGCTTAAAGTACTTATTTGATCAGAAGGATCTGAACATGAGGCAGCGGAGGTGGATGGAATTCCTGCAGGACTATGAGTTCACTCTACAGTACCATCCGGGGAAAAGCAATGTCGTAGCCGACGCTCTCAGCCGGAAGGCTATACATGTGTCCTCAATGATGGTCAAGGAGTTAGAACTGTTGGAGGCTTTCCGAGATCTGAGCTTGGACGTTAAGCTCGCACCAGGAAAACTTAGTTTCGGAATGGTGACGGTGTCAAGTGGACTCTTGGAAGAGATCAAGTCTAGACAAGAGACTGATGAAGGGATAGCTGAGTGGCGAAACCGTGTGACTCAGGGAAAGGCACCAGAGTTCTCTATTGGAAATGACAATATTTTGCGATGCAAGGGACGGATATGTGTGCCTAACGATGCAGAAATGAGAAGATTGATCCTGGATGAAGGGCACAAGAGAAGGTTGAGTATCCATCCCGGAATGAACAAGATGTATCAGGACTTGAAACTCCACTTCTGGTGGCCTGGGATGAAGAAGCAGGTTGCTGAGTATGTTTCTACTTGCTTGACATGTCAGAAAGCGAAGGTAGAGCATCAGAAGCCCGCAGGGAAGCTGCAACCACTAGATGTCCCAGAGTGGAAGTGGGACAATATTTCTATTGTAAGACCTGGATTTTCAGAACAAGTTAAGTTTCCGACTCACACGTAGAAATAGTGTAAGCGTGACAGGAGTTTGACATTTGAGAAAGATTAATGAAGAAGAAAGTTCAGGAATTGCTTGAGGAATGTTGCGTAGCTGTTTTCGGAGTTAGTGCGAGTCGTCTGCACACCTGCCTTATGGCAAGCGTGTCCATAATAGGCTATTTCGCTCTTAAAGCAACGTTTTGAGTGAGATTTCGAACTCTCGGAAAATTTAAAGATTCTTTTTATTTTTCCATCGACCAGCGTTTCATTTCGGAACTCTGGACTGTACGCACGATAGGTTTCACTTTTCGGATGTCCGCCGACGCTAATTTCTTTGCTTCGAAACCCTATTTTCGAGCAATGGATGAATACTTTTTCTATTCGGGACTTCTAACGAAGATTCCGTCCGCGTTGCCAGACTTGTTTCGACGTTTCCAATCTTTCTTCAGTTGGAAGTTTTGTCGTTTGAGCATCACAGCAAAAAGTAGTTTTTCGGGGCAGATTAACCGACACCGCTTTTGAGTTTTTCGATATCGTTTTTCCCAAATCCTAGATATTTGTTTTGAGTTCTGGAATTCCGACGCCAGAATCTCTCTTAGAATTTCTCGGTGATCGTGCTGCAAAAATCGGAATCGCGAAATTTTCATTTTCCCGCCATTTCACCCGCCTATAAATAGCGCGAAAAAGCAAAATCCTCTCATTTTCTTTCCATTTGTGGCTGATTTCGTGGGGAGCAAGGGGGGAGGGGATTTCCGCGAAAACTTGACCAATCTTCGTGCAGTTCGTCCCTACTTCTAGGTATCGAGGTAACTATCATGAATCCTGCCTCTGATTTCTGTTTCTGCTGAGTTTCTGAAGTCGTTTCTGTGCTCTAAGTTTTGAGCTTTTTCTAAAATTGTCCGATTTCTCTGATTTCTCGCTTGGGTTATGTTCCTTATGTTCCCCTGAGTCTAAAACCTCTGTCAGTAAACTCTGATTGCGATTCAGTTGTCCAGGATCTGAAAAATTGACTCAAAACTCTTTTTGTCTCACATTTCGAAACTTTATTGTCGAAAAGACTTAATATGACTTCGTGCCTTTAGGATTTGTTGTCACGGATATCATGAGGATCGTTGCTGTCAAATTTGTTTTCAGAACTGATAACTTTGAAGTTTTGAGCCTTTATTTTGGACCAAAATGCCCCTGCGTAGTCGTATTTCGGCCCGATTGTCCGAAAATTGTTCTGACAGTTTCTTTGCCTTAGTTTTACCCTAAAACTACCTTGTAAACTGATTTGATCGAAGAAAAAGAGCCGAAGCCCTTTTCTCCTTTTGGCCGTGGGTTTTTCCTAAGGGGAGGGGAGTTTTTCGTTTTCGAAAACTTGTCCTTTCGTACCTGTTTGTCGTATTCTGAAGCTTTGATGCTTTGTCTATCGTTTATGTATTGTATTGCGATCGAACTAATCGATTTTGTGTGGATTCTGCTTTGTTTTTCCTCCGAGGTTCAGTTGAAGGAACTTTGGAAGTTTCAAGGCATTCCTGTGAAGGAGATTTGATTTGCGAAGCTGGATCAGCTCGAGGTTAGGGCAACTTACTATATATTAGCTATGACTGCATGATAGGCGTCGATAAATTCGACTTATGTTTTATCTGATGTTGTTTTTGATGATGAGTTGATGTTATGATGCTTTTCCATACTTGTGATGTTGTGCTTTTGTTGGATTGAGCGTTTTGACGCAATTTCGGAGTGGAGATTCATTGATCTGGTGATCTTTGATATTTCGGGTTGGATGAACAACCCTAGGCAAGTCCAAATGTGGGGTTTGAGACTTAGCCATATGTTGGAATTCTTAGACTTTCCCCGGGAAATGTATTTTGGGTGGTTGATCTTTGAAAACTTAGAATGATAGAGCTTTGAAAAACTAAAGACTTGGGAAACTTAGACTTTGAGAAATAAACTCATAACTTGACTAATTCGAATTGAAACAATTTTTATTAACGTTTAAGCATAGGAGAACTGAAGGGGAAAATATTTACGAAAGACGGGGAAAAGTCGACTTTGTTGTGGGTTTGGAGAGTTATCGGAATTGGGGGAAGCCACTAAGGTGAGCTATGGTGATGATTGAAAGTCACCGAGTACTCTAGTACTCTTGGGGATTGTTGTGGAGCCGTGTTGTATTGACCGACACCTAGTGCTCTTGTTGTTTGGGCTGTGTTGTATTGACCGACACTAGACCCTTGTGTATTCTGTGGATGGAGTTGTGTTGTATTGACCGACACTTACTCCGAGTTGTGTTGTATTGACCGACACTAACTCATGGGTTTGTTGAGATTGGGTTGTGAGCTAAACACTTTCGTGGTAAGGACGATTCGTTGTTTGGCTAACCACGTTGCATTCAATCGGGTGAATAACGGGAATGGTTCACCTGTGCATATCATGGTGAATAACGGGAATGGTTCACCTTGCATTAATGATGAATAACGGGAATGGTTCATCATTCGGTGAATAACGGGAATGGTTCACCAAGGATGAATAACGGGAATGGTTCATCCAGGATGGATTTCATCCAGGATGGATAACGGGAATGGTCCATCCATAGTGAAAATGCTTCACTTGTGGCGAACGGGAACGCGTCACAAATCCGGATACATATTGTGCATTTCACGCATACATTCATGCTGACTGAGATTGTGTGCTGTTTGTTTATTGAAGCAATGTTAGAGCCATAACATGCTAGGATTGTTTATATGTATATATATCAACATATATCTATACCCCATATCACATGTTGAGTGTATATCTACTTATTGCTGTGAGTTGACCCTAGCGCCTTGGCTTTGTTTGTATGTTTGTGTTTGGGCGGTCGGCCTGCTGCCAGATGTCGATGGCCGACTGGTGTTCGATGGTCTCTCCCTCGGGGGGGATCAGATATGAGCTTGTGGATCGGGATGCCCCCACCGCTTGGGTGATCGATGTTGTGGGTCATCGAGCGACGTACCGGGGAAGGGTCATGGAGGACCGGACTGACGAGTGTGAACATCTGACGAAAGAAGTTCTACGACGCATGGAGCTGAGCTTCAACTTGCCGTCTTCAGTTCGCCGAGGACTCGGATGTGTGAGCAGTTATGGGTTGGTAGAGTTAGGCAGGCGTCATATTTGTGTAGAGCTCTGATTCGTTTTGCTTTTGGGACGGGGTAGGTTCCCGACGCATGGCTTTTGTGTGGTTCTCTTATTGAGGGATCACAGTGAGTCAGTCGGACTATAGGAGTCTTTGCTTAGGCCATTTTGAGGCCGACTTTCTCCCAGTGGATTGTAATTATAACCTTTTCACTCACACTTCTGGATCTGTAACTATTTGCCTACGGGCACACTACTTTGGAGTCACTGCGAGTGCGCGTGACATGGGAGTGCAGCTGAGGCTGTACATGTGTATATATTTGTGTGTTGGTTGGGTTTTGTCTTTATTTTCTATTGCTTGATTTAAAAGGTATCAAACAAAAAAATTACCTGTTTTCAGCGTAAAGTCTATTTTTGGTTACTAAAGTGACACCTGGAAATCGGGGTGTTACATTGTGGTATCAGAGCTTAGTCGAGTCTTTTGGGAGTCTTTGGGGAATAGGTCTTCTGTGCTAGGTTGTGTGACTCTGCAAAGAGTGAAAATTGATTGTCTGCAGAGCGATTTTCGCTCTAATTGCTTGCGTTACTACTCAATCGGATTGAGTGGTTTGTCTAGTGCTACCGTATGGTTAGTACTAATCGGACGTTCGATGGGATATAGGATGGTGGATCTTAACCGGATGGCGGAGGCTACACGTGAGCATCATCAACGACTGATGGCGACAGCAATGTATCAATAAAGAGGAATGAACCGAATTGGAGCTGGGGGACCAATGAGGTCAGGTTCCCAAGGCTACAACGGAAGGAAGAGTTACCATAAGTGGGGACCATATCAGCGTTCCGAGGGAAGAAATCTTATCTCAAGAGAGTACAAACCGACGACTGCTGATACTGGGGGGGAAGCCAGTTGGTGACAAAGGAGTGACATGTACTCGTTGCAGAAAGTTTGGGCATTTTGCTAACAAATGCTCAGTGATTGGACGGAGATGCTTCAAGTGTAACCGAGAGGGGCATCTAGCTGTGAACTGCAAGACCAAAGAAAGTCTATGCTTCAATTGCAACCAACCGGGACATTTCTCCCAAGATTGCAAGGCACTCAGGGGCGAATCATCAGGGAATGTTGGGAAAGGAAAACAACTTGCTACAGAGGAAAGGATTCATATCAAGGGAGGAGCAAGAGTTGAGGAGTCGAACGAGGAAGAACGTGGGAACGATGGTAATATTTTAACTGTTCTCGTATTCTAGAATAACTTACTCTTTTATATTCAAGCGAGTGTGACGCGCCTAACTTGTATTTACTACTTAGACTATGATCCTATGATTATTATCCCTAGTAGGACCTTATTCGAAGTTGCTCGTGATTTAACTATAGAGGTTACACGAGATCTAGAATAGCACGCGGAGCTAGGGAGTTGTTTTACCGAGGCGTTGATAAGGAAGCTAGGATCTCAGGGAAATTCCTTATGGGTACGAATCGTAGGATTTTAGGGCGTTTAGTTTTGAAGCGGAGTCGTTAGAGGATCTTTCGGCAAAAGGGATTCATTCGACCGAGTGTTTCACCGTGGGGAGCGCCAGTGTTGTTAGTCAAGAAGAAGGACGGAAGGTCGAGATCGTGGGTGGATTATCGACAATTGAACAAGGCGACGATCAAGAACAGATACCCGTTGCCGAGGATAGATGATTTGATGGACCAACTACGAGGGGCTACCGTATTTTCCAAGATAGATTTGAGGTCAGGCTATCGTCGGATCAGAGTGAAGATTGAGGATATACCGAAGACTGCTTTCAGGACACGTTAAGGACACTACGAGTACCTAGTGATGCCGTTTGGAGTGACGAATGTACCTGCTGTTTTCATGGATTACATGAACCGCATCTTTCAGGAGTTCTTAGATCGGCGTGTGGTGGTGTTTATTGAGGACATATTGATCTATTCGAAGGACGCGAATAAACATGAAGGACATTTGCGCCAAGTTTTACAATTGTTGAGAGAGAAAAAGCTGTATGAGAACCCTTCCAAGTGTGAATTCTGGCTGGAGGAAGTCAATTTCTTAGGCCATGCTATCTCGAAGGAGGGCATAGCTGTGGATCCGGCGAAAGTGGAGACTGTTTTGGCTTGGGAGCAACCGAAGATGGTGACAGAGATCAGAAGTTCTGTGGATTTAGCTGGATATTATAGACGCTTCATTGAGGGATTTGCCAAGATTGTTGGACCTTTGACTCAATTGACGAGGAAGGATTAATCTTTTACATGGATTGAGGGTGTGTGGTTCCGTAGCAGAATCGTTAGGAACTTGATATCAGGATATTTGTGGTTACTGGATGTCAGGAACTCATTGTCTGTTCCAGTGGGTTTTTCTAAATTTCCACCTTCGATGTATTAGGCCTGATCAACCTAATATTGAGGGGGTGATATTCGGAATCACAGCTGATAATGGACCTTGATAGAAGGATGTGTAAGATGAATTTGAATTGATTGAGGATTAGTCGGATTTGGGAGGAAAGTTCGTGTTAAGCATTTGATTGTACAAGATTAAGATTTGAACCTTTGGAAGTTGATGATTTTCGTATAGACATTGATTGGTTAGTTCGTGTGATTACTCCAAGTAGAGGTAGACTAAGCCAATAGAATTGATGTTGGAAAATCTTTAAGTATTTTCTCGGAAGTTATGAAGTCATAGGTTATGTGATTTCTGACGTGGGATTATTAGAGATTAGATAGGTTGGATTTAATATCCGGTTATAGATGATTGTTTGATGGTAGCGAGATTGAGAAGAATTAACTCTGAACTAGATTGTTATAGTCGAGTTCGAGGAATAAGTTTTGCTAAGCGTTGGATTAATATGTGGAGACATTATAGTCTTAAGAGATGAATTTTCGCTTGAAAAGTGTTGAATTAATGATTAAGTTGGAGAAAGAAAGTTTTAGCATAAGTTGAATACTTGAGGTTGGTGATATGGATTCCAAGGAAATATGCTGAGATTACTAAGTGAGATTTACTAAGTTGGATTGAAATCTTAGGGTTAAGATTGAATCTTGAGAGTCGAGAATCGCATACGAGTAAGAGATCTTACAGTTGTAGCTGTGACAATAGGAGTTGAATCTTAGAAGAATGAAGACCTGGAGATGGGTTTCGGGTTAAGACCATTGAGGTATAATATAAGAGTGATCTTGAAGTAAATGAATCTTGGGTTGTGTAGGGTCATAAGGTTGGTTATAAGTTGGTGATCGATTGATGTTGATCATGAGGTTGCAGACATAATGAGCCATGTGATATGATTTGAATGATGTTAGCATAATAAGTTGTGGATGTGAAAGCATGACGACACTGGTCAGGTCGTTTGGGTAAGTGAAGGAGTTATAGTTTTTAAGAAACGGATATTCATTTAAGAAGTATTGAAGGATTAAAGGACATTAGAGGACCAAACTTGGAGAAGGTTTAGGTTTTAAATCTATGAATGTCTGTCTAAGGTGTGAAGGACTCAAAGTTTGTCAGAATTTGATTGGGAGATTAAGAAGTTGATTGACGAGATGGTGGTTGAGTCCCAAAAGGAGGGTGTTGGTGTTAAGATGAATACTTGAAGTTGTTATGTTTGGACAAGTTTCTTAGAGCTTAAGAGTGGATGAAACTTTGTTATGGATTTTGATGATGCATATTACGGTTAACAAGTGAATTTTACTAAGGTTGAATGAGAATCCTAGGGCTAAGGTTGACCTAGTGAGCTGAGATTCATGTACACATACGAGATTTAGTGGTGTTAGCGGTTACGATAGAGTTAAATCTCAGAATGTTGAAGGATCGGATGATAAGATGGCTAGTTAAGTCCCTTGAGGTATAGTTATGATGTAATCTACTAGAGGATAAGTCTCGATTTATGCGAAGTGTTAGGGATTTCAGTAAGTGTAAATAGGTTTGAGTGAGGGAAGTTCTAAGGAAGAAGACGATAATAATGGATTGTTAGATATTAAGAAGAGGATTATCTTATAAGTTGTTGGTAACTTGATGTTGAAGGGGATAAGATTAGTGAAGGACAAGAAATAAGGACATAAGTCGATTTTTAATTCGAATGGTGACTAAGTAGGAGATTGATTTCATTGTGCGAGTGATGATAGTTACGAAGTTGGATGTGACGTTAATGGACTATTAGATTCCAACGCAATGTTTCGTCTAAGAGTTATCGAACGAACAAGTGATGGACTGTAGATGAAGATCACGAGGACAAGTTGAGTATCTACTTTGAGATGACAGAGAGGCACTGAGTTTAAGAAGAATTCCGGACGACCGAAAGTAAAGAAGTAAGTGGCTAAGGTTGTGCGACTGCACGGAATGCCAACCGGTATCATTTCAAGCAGAGGTCCGACGCAAGTAATCGAGTCAGACGACATGAGGTTGAATGATGTTTTGTCTTTTGAGACGCCGATAGTTAGCAGTGGGGATAGAAGAGTGAAACAGTTAAGGGGAAGGCAGATTGCTTAAGTAAAGATTTTGAGGAACAATGACACAGGCACTACTACATGGGAATTGGAAGATAAGATCAAGGAACTGTATTCCGAACTTTTTGCAGAGCTCTGAGTTTCGAGGACGAAACTTTCTTTTTGGAGGGGAGTATTGTAAGACCTGGATTTTCAGAACAAGTTAAGTTTCCGACTCACACGTAGAAATAGTGTAAGCGTGACAGGAGTTTGACATTTGAGAAAGATTAATGAAGAAGAAAGTTCAGGAATTGCTTGAGGAATGTTGCGTAGCTGTTTTCGGAGTTAGTGCGAGTCGTCTGCACACCTGCCTTATGGCAAGCGTGTCCATAATAGGCTATTTCGCTCTTAAAGCAACGTTTTGAGTGAGATTTCGAACTCTCGGAAAATTTAAAGATTCTTTTTATTTTTCCATCGACCAGCGTTTCATTTCGGAACTCTGGACTGTACGCACGATAGGTTTCACTTTTCGGATGTCCGCCGACGCTAATTTCTTTGCTTCGAAACCCTATTTTCGAGCAATGGATGAATACTTTTTCTATTCGGGACTTCTAACGAAGATTCCGTCCGCGTTGCCAGACTTGTTTCGACGTTTCCAATCTTTCTTCAGTTGGAAGTTTTGTCGTTTGAGCATCACAGCAAAAAGTAGTTTTTCGGGGCAGATTAACCGACACCGCTTTTGAGTTTTTCGATATCGTTTTTCCCAAATCCTAGATATTTGTTTTGAGTTCTGGAATTCCGACGCCAGAATCTCTCTTAGAATTTCTCGGTGATCGTGCTGCAAAAATCGGAATCGCGAAATTTTCATTTTTCCCGCCATTTCACCCGCCTATAAATAGCGCGAAAAAGCAAAATCCTCTCATTTTCTTTCCATTTGTGGCTGATTTCGTGGGGAGCAAGGGGGGAGGGGATTTCCGCGAAAACTTGACCAATCTTCGTGCAGTTCGTCCCTACTTCTAGGTATCGAGGTAACTATCATGAATCCTGCCTCTGATTTCTGTTTCTGCTGAGTTTCTGAAGTCGTTTCTGTGCTCTAAGTTTTGAGCTTTTTCTAAAATTGTCCGATTTCTCTGATTTCTCGCTTGGGTTATGTTCCTTATGTTCCCCTGAGTCTAAAACCTCTGTCAGTAAACTCTGATTGCGATTCAGTTGTCCAGGATCTGAAAAATTGACTCAAAACTCTTTTTGTCTCACATTTCGAAACTTTATTGTCGAAAAGACTTAATATGACTTCGTGCCTTTAGGATTTGTTGTCACGGATATCATGAGGATCGTTGCTGTCAAATTTGTTTTCAGAACTGATAACTTTGAAGTTTTGAGCCTTTATTTTGGACCAAAATGCCCCTGCGTAGTCGTATTTCGGCCCGATTGTCCGAAAATTGTTCTGACAGTTTCTTTGCCTTAGTTTTACCCTAAAACTACCTTGTAAACTGATTTGATCGAAGAAAAAGAGCCGAAGCCCTTTTCTCCTTTTGGCCGTGGGTTTTTCCTAAGGGGAGGGGAGTTTTTCGTTTTCGAAAACTTGTCCTTTCGTACCTGTTTGTCGTATTCTGAAGCTTTGATGCTTTGTCTATCGTTTATGTATTGTATTGCGATCGAACTAATCGATTTTGTGTGGATTCTGCTTTGTTTTTCCTCCGAGGTTCAGTTGAAGGAACTTTGGAAGTTTCAAGGCATTCCTGTGAAGGAGATTTGATTTGCGAAGCTGGATCAGCTCGAGGTTAGGGCAACTTACTATATATTAGCTATGACTGCATGATAGGCGTCGATAAATTCGACTTATGTTTTATCTGATGTTGTTTTTGATGATGAGTTGATGTTATGATGCTTTTCCATACTTGTGATGTTGTGCTTTTGTTGGATTGAGCGTTTTGACGCAATTTCGGAGTGGAGATTCATTGATCTGGTGATCTTTGATATTTCGGGTTGGATGAACAACCCTAGGCAAGTCCAAATGTGGGGTTTGAGACTTAGCCATATGTTGGAATTCTTAGACTTTCCCCGGGAAATGTATTTTGGGTGGTTGATCTTTGAAAACTTAGAATGATAGAGCTTTGAAAAACTAAAGACTTGGGAAACTTAGACTTTGAGAAATAAACTCATAACTTGACTAATTCGAATTGAAACAATTTTTATTAACGTTTAAGCATAGGAGAACTGAAGGGGAAAATATTTACGAAAGACGGGGAAAAGTCGACTTTGTTGTGGGTTTGGAGAGTTATCGGAATTGGGGGAAGCCACTAAGGTGAGCTATGGTGATGATTGAAAGTCACCGAGTACTCTAGTACTCTTGGGGATTGTTGTGGAGCCGTGTTGTATTGACCGACACCTAGTGCTCTTGTTGTTTGGGCTGTGTTGTATTGACCGACACTAGACCCTTGTGTATTCTGTGGATGGAGTTGTGTTGTATTGACCGACACTTACTCCGAGTTGTGTTGTATTGACCGACACTAACTCATGGGTTTGTTGAGATTGGGTTGTGAGCTAAACACTTTCGTGGTAAGGACGATTCGTTGTTTGGCTAACCACGTTGCATTCAATCGGGTGAATAACGGGAATGGTTCACCTGTGCATATCATGGTGAATAACGGGAATGGTTCACCTTGCATTAATGATGAATAACGGGAATGGTTCATCATTCGGTGAATAACGGGAATGGTTCACCAAGGATGAATAACGGGAATGGTTCATCCAGGATGGATTTCATCCAGGATGGATAACGGGAATGGTCCATCCATAGTGAAAATGCTTCACTTGTGGCGAACGGGAACGCGTCACAAATCCGGATACATATTGTGCATTTCACGCATACATTCATGCTGACTGAGATTGTGTGCTGTTTGTTTATTGAAGCAATGTTAGAGCCATAACATGCTAGGATTGTTTATATGTATATATATCAACATATATCTATACCCCATATCACATGTTGAGTGTATATCTACTTATTGCTGTGAGTTGACCCTAGCGCCTTGGCTTTGTTTGTATGTTTGTGTTTGGGCGGTCGGCCTGCTGCCAGATGTCGATGGCCGACTGGTGTTCGATGGTCTCTCCCTCGGGGGGGATCAGATATGAGCTTGTGGATCGGGATGCCCCCACCGCTTGGGTGATCGATGTTGTGGGTCATCGAGCGACGTACCGGGGAAGGGTCATGGAGGACCGGACTGACGAGTGTGAACATCTGACGAAAGAAGTTCTACGACGCATGGAGCTGAGCTTCAACTTGCCGTCTTCAGTTCGCCGAGGACTCGGATGTGTGAGCAGTTATGGGTTGGTAGAGTTAGGCAGGCGTCATATTTGTGTAGAGCTCTGATTCGTTTTGCTTTTGGGACGGGGTAGGTTCCCGACGCATGGCTTTTGTGTGGTTCTCTTATTGAGGGATCACAGTGAGTCAGTCGGACTATAGGAGTCTTTGCTTAGGCCATTTTGAGGCCGACTTTCTCCCAGTGGATTGTAATTATAACCTTTTCACTCACACTTCTGGATCTGTAACTATTTGCCTACGGGCACACTACTTTGGAGTCACTGCGAGTGCGCGTGACATGGGAGTGCAGCTGAGGCTGTACATGTGTATATATTTGTGTGTTGGTTGGGTTTTGTCTTTATTTTCTATTGCTTGATTTAAAAGGTATCAAACAAAAAAATTACCTGTTTTCAGCGTAAAGTCTATTTTTGGTTACTAAAGTGACACCTGGAAATCGGGGTGTTACATCTATGGACTTCGTGACGGCTTTACCTTTAACTCGGAGGAAATTCGATGCAATTTGGGTTGTTGTTGATCGTTTGACAAAGACCGCTCATTTTATCCCGATCAACCTGAAGTACAAGGTGGAGAAATTGGCGGAGATTTATGTGGCTGAGGTTGTGCGTCTGCATGGTGTGCCAACCAGCATTGTGTCAGACAGAGATCCGAGGTTTACCTCTCACTTTTGGGGAGCCTTGCAGCAGGCCCTCGGAACTAAGTTGAGATTGAGCTCTGCCTATCATCCGCAAACCGATGGGCAGACAGAGAGGACAATCCAGTCGCTGGAAGATTTGCTACGGGCCTGTGTGTTGGAGCACAAGGGCAGTTGGGATGAGATGCTGCCATTGATCGAATTCACTTACAACAATAGTTTCCATGCGAGCATCGGCATGGCACCTTACGAAGCTTTGTACGGTCGGAGGTGTCGTACGCCCTTATGCTGGCATCAAGATGGAGAAAATTTGGTGATTGGCCTGGAATTGGTGCAACAGACCACCGAGGAAGTCAGGAGAATTCAGGAAAAGGTGAGAACCGCGCAGAGTCGCCAAAAGAGATACGCCGACAACCGACGAAAGGAGTTGGAATTTCAGGCCGGAGACTATGTCTTCTTGCGGGTTACCCCGATGACAGGTGTCGGAAGGGCAATCAAGTCCAAGAAGCTTACTCCGAAGTTTATTGGGCCGTACCAGATCACGGAGCGAGTCGGACCGGTGGCGTACAGGATCGCCCTACCACCGTTTCTATCCAACATCCATGACGTTCTTCATGTGTCGCAGTTGCGGAAGTACATGGCAGATGATTCGCATGTGATTACGCCAGACGATTTACAGCTGAGAGATGATCTGACAATGGAGGTGCCACCCATCAGGATCGTCGACCGAAGCATAAAGCGCTTAAGAAACAAGGGGGTACCTTTAGTGAAGGTCGTTTGAAACCAAGAAACCGGTGATGCGACCTGGGAGTTAGAGGAAAAGATGCGGGAGTCACATCCCGATTTATTTGTAAACCCTTAAGTTTCGAGGGCGAAACTATTTTAAGGGGGGTGGTATTGTAAGGCCCTAAGTTCAATTTGGAACAATTTTATGAAAGTTTGAATAAAATTGGAGTTTTAGCTAATGTTTGATAAGTGGCAGATTAGAACTGTCAATTTTTGCGAATTTTTAGAGGGTCTTAACGACTTCATTTGGGAAAACGTCCTTCATGAGAGTTGTAGCCCTTTAGGTCTAAACAATTCTCGAAGTGGAATCATGTCATTCCGACCTCTGTAGCTCGAGATATTCGCATTTTAGTGATTGTCGTTCAGGCTGTACAGTACCAGCGAACTAATTGAGGTGTTTTTATTTTAATCCCGATTTTGCTTCTGTTATTACATAAAAGGACTTGGTTTTTAATTGAGTTTAGACCAGATTAAGAGCTAAATTGATGGGTCAAGGGTTTGGGCATGGTTCGGGCTTGAAAAGAAAATTGAAACCCTAGCCCACTAGGTTGTGTGTGTTGCGGGTTCAAGAGGGGTAAAGGGGGGGAAACTTGTTTCTTTTCTCCATATCAGAAACAGAAACCTAGAGCACTCTTTACGTAAGAAAACAGAAGAGGAAGAGAGTGGGAGAAACCTTCCCTTGCACCCTTAGCCGCCGCCGACCAAGCCACCACCGCCACCTTGTGCGCGCGCGAGAGAGAGAGCTCGAGTAGGAGGGAAGAGAGGGACGTGGACAGCAAGCTACTGAGCTCTGAACCTGCAATCTTTTCTCTTTTTCAGACCAAGAACCCAAGGTAAGGGCTGGTCCTAGGAAGGGTAGGTTTTCTAGGAGGTTTTGCCATGAATTGCCTTATGTGAAGATGTGTTTTAAGGGTTTTTCCATGAGGTTTTGACATGGTATGCTTGCTGTAAATTTCTCATATGATACTAGACTATGTGATGTTATTTGAATGTTGTTGATATTGGCTATGATGACATGAGAAAATTTACAAGCATGCTTGAAACTTGGCTACGTGAAATCCCTTGTTATGACATGAAATTGTATGTGTGATGGTTGCTGAAATTTTTACATGATACTTGGATTGTTGGGCTGTACCAAGGCTACCATGATCAAGAGGGAAGGAAAGAAAAATCGTTTTGGAAACCCTAGAGCCATTACAAGGCTCGGCCGAACCCAATTATTGAGGGGTAGGCGGATTTCTTTTTCCTTCCGTCTTGATGATGTGAGTCGCATGGTACCTTGCCGATGAACTTGCCATGATATGCTATGCTTGAGTGAATGATTATGCGTTGATGGTTATGCGTTTCCTTAGCAAACTATATTGTTTATTGAATAAGTGTTCAAGGGTCGCTCATCCAGCTTTAATTCCCTTGGGCGCTTGGATTGTTGTTTTATTTCTGCGACATGAAATTAAGACTCTAGGTTTGACTTTAGAGCCTTAAGAACAAAGAGAAAGAGAATTAATAATGTTGTGACTCGTTTGCAAGTGAAATTAATTAGCGGACATAGGTCAGGTAGACTATGGTCCATGAGAACGATGGGCTTGCACGCGAGGGAGTTATTTGGGTTGACTGCGTCTCCTGTGAACCTTGTGGGCCGGTGTGGCTTCACGTGATTTGGTTGACTGCGGTCACCGTGAACTTTTGTGGATCATTGCGGCTCCACGTGAATTGGTTGACTGCGGTCACCGTGATAACCGTGCCTCTGCAGAAGCACGAAGATGGCCATGGAAGTTTTGGTGGGTTGTGTGAACTGAGGTTCCCTTCGATGATCTACTAACTATAGGAACCCTAATATGAAAGGATTAATTATTTAATTTGGAAGTTGAAACTTTATATTTATCTTGCTATGTGTTTTTCTTTCAGACCTGACCCTGCTTTTGTATTATGTGTTATTTGGGGGGGGGGGGGGGTAGAAGACGTCCACGACGACGACGCACGTCCATCACTGGACACTGAGACTTGATAGTCAGCTTGACGATCGGGCCTGGAGAGCCGACTCCTCTGGGACTCGAAAAGTCTATGTCGGGGATGTGAGCTTCATGGGGATGGACAGGGACGGAAACTTGGTGGAGATCCGAACGATTGAAGGGGGAGTCATTGATATGCCCTATCCGCCTGCTAGATTCCACCAACTTGAGAACGAGGGATTCGGGGAGTCGCCAGCTGAGTTCGTGCCCTGTGACGAGTCTAATGCTTCAGTTACGGGACCACGTCAATATGGTGGAGGCGCACGGTGGATACACAACAACTTGGTTGGGCCAAGACCAAGAAAGAGAAGACAGGCTGTTGAGGACGAGAAACCAAAGGACGACCCTGCAGAGCGACCGGGACAGTGATGGCATGACTGGGGGACCCTATGAGAGCGAGCATTCATTTTAGAACCTTACTTTAATTTTTGTTAAGCTTTATGGAAACTTTGATTATTTGATGTACACAGTTTACTTTCACCGTGGTTTTTCCACACTTGGGTGTGGACACGACATTTCTTTTATTTACAGTTGGTTTTATGACAGTGATAGATTATGTTCGAATCTGTTCATGAATTTATTTCAAACCGTTTTTCATTAATCCGCTGTTTCTGGTTAAAGTTGTAAATCGGAGAAACATTAATGAAGTTTCTAAAACGTGGTATTCAAGAGTTTTCTAAAGAGAAAATGATATTTTATCACCTAATCAAGATAAGTAATGAAATCGGCGAAAATTAATTGTGAAGGTTGGTTACTGTGTGACACTCGAGAAATCGGGGCGTTACACCAAGATTTGGTCATGTAGTACAACTCTATGTTTTGATGATTACAAGTTAATTATTGTGTATGAACCATTATGGTACTCTAACGTTGTTTTCTGAGTGTTTAATTGACAGGCTCTTACTCTGGTCTAAAAACACACTTATCAGAAGCACAAAGCAAAAAGAGTAGCCAACGCAACGCTTTCGCTCTCACTATGTTATGATTGAATAGTAGTAAATGCTTCAGAAGTTCTGAAAATTATAAGCTCTGATGTGGATTCAGATCAATTCAAGTTCTGAAGACTAGAAGCTCTGATGATCAGAAGCTCTGAAGGTCCAGAAGCTAAAAGTGAAAACTCTAAAGTCCAAGAGTAAGCTGGCTCTGAAGATCAAGTACTTCCAACTCTGATGACCAGAAGTTCTGATAAACAGTCCAGAAGCAGAAGCTACGAAGGTCAGAGGATCCAAGCTTCCCTCTGACTCTAATCTCATAAGCTTCACGTGTCCCAACACAAAGCGTCGCCAGATCAGAAGTCATCTAGGATAAGGCTCACGTCGCTATCCAAGTACAAAAGCAATTGTACTATTCTGACGGCCTTACCTAAGATGTTCAGCCATAGCAGAATCTGGAAGTTCCGGATTTGCCCTCCAACGGCAGCATTCCATGCAACGGCTAGAACCCTAAACCTTGGAGTATAAATAGAGGCTGAAGATGGAAGAAAGAAGTTAAGAAACATTGTGCAAAAACTCAAGCAAATATTCAACTGATTCTCTTAGAAATCTTTCTTCATTTGTTCTTATTGTGTTTACCTTAGCTCTCTTAGAAGCACTTCATTGTAAACCAAATCTTTCAAACAGTGAGTTTGTATTTTCATATGGGACCAAGGTTGGTCAGATCCTTGAGAAGACTAAGAGAGTGAATCTTAGTGTTTGCTAGTTCATTGTATTGTTAGTCACTGAGCAGGTTGCTAGTGCAATTGTAACAAACATTGAATAGTGGATTGCCTTCATTCTAAGAACGAAGAAATTACCTTCATGGGTAGACTGGATTAGCTTGAGCGATTTTCAAGTGAAGCAGGATAAAATACCTGTGTATTTCTCTTCATCTATTATCTCTACTCTTTGTGCTTTCAGTTCTGGAAAAGATTCTCTTTAATCTTAAAGAGGGAAAAGTTTTTATTTCAAAACGCTATTCAAACCCCCCCTTTCTATTGTTTTTCATACCTTCATTTGGTATCAGAGCGTAAGTTCTGATTACCACACTTAACAGTGTTCAAAGATGCGGACCGGTGTGAAAAACTCAAATGGTTGCCACCACCAGCGGTGCTCAAAGAGAGCACTACAGTGCTAAATGTAACACCCCGATTTCCAGGTGCCACTTTAGTAACCAAAAATAAACTTTACGCGGAAAAACAGGTAATTTTTTTTTCGTTTGATTCCTTTTACATAAAGCGATAGAAAATAAAGACATAACCCAACACTAACTAACCAATATACAAATATATACACAGGTACAGCCTCAGCTGCACTCTCCCGTCACGCGCACTCGCAGTGTCTCCAAAGTAGTGTGCCCGTAGGCAAATATATACAGAACCAGAAGTGTGAGTGAGAAAGTTGTAATTACAATCCACTAGTAGAAAGTCGGCCTCAAAATGGCCTAAGCAAAGACCCCTACAGTCCGACTGACTCACTGTGATCCCTCAATAAGAGAACCACACGAAAAGCCATGCATTGTAACACCCCAATTTCGGTGGCGTCACTTTAGTAACCAAAAGAAATACTTAAGCGGAAAAACGTGAATTATTTTTTTTTTTTCGACAATATAACTAAAGACAAAAATAATAAACACCTCAACAAAAGATAAAAGAAACTAATGTACAACTATATATACATGTCCCGCTAATACCAACCACGTCACGAGTAACATCCAGTGACGGGTGACAGAAAGAAAGTAACGCCCGAAGGCAATATGTACAGTCCAAAATAAAATACTGTGTCCGCAACACTATACCTCAAAAACTGAGAACAAGTTGGCCCCACGGCCTAAGAAAAGACCTCCTAAATCCAACCAGCTCTCTGTGATCTCCATAGGAAAACCACACAAAAAGCTACCGGTAGGAAACTACCCTGTCCCGAATCTGAAAACATGACGGTCAGAGCTACGACACTACTCCAACACTAATCCCAACTCGAGGAGCCCACACTAGCACTCGATCCTACACGCTAGCGTGGTCGTCGTCCGAATCAGCATCCAGGACAACTAAGTCGACATACACAATCCTACCCTCTCTATCCACCCTAACGCGCTCCTGCACTGGTCTCTCGGGCTCGGGGCCCGAACCATGATCCTCGATGACAGCAGCAGTAAACGAACTGGACTCCGTCGAAGTCCCACCCACTAGCACCTCCTCAGAGGGGTCCTCATCATCCGAAGATGATGGTGGTGGTGGTGGTCCTCCCAAGCCGGGTCCACAATGCACGCCGGGCGGCAAGTTGAAGCTCAATATATGTCTCCTCAATACCCCCTCCGTCAAGCGTCCGAAACGGTCCACACGGTCCTCCATGATCCGGCCGGTGTAGGTCGCACGGTGGCCTACGGGGTCGACCACCCATGCACCTGGGTTGTCCTGGTCAAGCATCTCGAATCTGGTCCCCCCCGAAGGGCTGACCATCGTAAACCAATCCGCCATACTCATCTGACAATGGCGTAGTCCGCCCAAACACACACGGAAGACGCGAGGGTCAACTCCAAAGAATTATATAAATAATAAAACCAGATATATAGGATAATGATTATTAGCCTCTCAGGCTTAGAAGTTTAGGGATAACATCCTAGGGTTGCATGTATCACAATGAATATAAAAGATCATAATAACAATTATCATGCCTCAAATAGGATAAACAAGTACCAATCACACTCAGCAACTAAGTCAGAATGTATGTTGCATGAAATGCAATGCTGGTTAACAAGATGCATTCCGGAAGAAGGATGGACATCAACGAGACGGCCCTAACACCAGCCACGGTGGGTACCTCCCTGCTCGCGTGTCTCTTACACCACACAAAAGTAGTCAGATCAGCAGTGAACCCGTAGGTCTGCCATTCCGTCTGCTACTAAGGACCACCGTAGTGTCCTAAATATGGAAATTCGGGTCTTATGACCATTTTGGAATCCACCGAGGTCCGGTATCACGCCGTGTATTAACCTCAAAATGAGTGCATGAATGCAAGTGATTAGCCAAACAACGTCTCCGACCTCACTCGACACGTCGCCACGTGTTCTAAATAACTTAATGTCTCTAAAAGAATACCCTAAGGTAAATGTCGATTCTGCGACAAAATGAATTAATCAAGAGAAGAAAGAATGTACTTTGGAACTCATGGTTCCCGGCTAAACTTTAGATAGCCAATCAATAAACTGCTCATCGAGCGAAAAGGTACCGAAGAACTTGGAAACTTATAGTCTCCGGCTAAACTTTAGATAGCCAAACAATAACCTGCTCATCGACCAAAAAGAGTATCAACATACTCAGAAACTTGTAAGTTTCCTCGAAACTTGGACTCGACGACACTTCTCATATCTTCAAAACTAATATTCAAGCTCTAAGCTCTTATCTAAGGTTGTTATCATTATTCAAGGGTTTTAGAGATTAATTAATGTCTTATGAATTTTCCTTGAGAAAATAGGTTTCTTTTAGTCTTATAACGTTTCCTACGAGTTTCAGGGATCCCATAATCCCAAATAATTTCTGAGAAGGTCTCGATCCATTAAAACATAACAAGGCCCGAACTCCGTTCGTCCTATCAATCTCTCTCAAAAATCTCATAAAAATTCGGCATGACCTGCCCGTAATCCTCACTCCTCAGAATCACAGATATAAGTGGAATAACATAGATAAATCAGCTCAGTCAATAAACATAAACAGCATATTCCAACACATCCTAGATTAACCATTTAGCACATAACATGTGAATCATTTAGCACACAATATCATGGCATCAAGTACTCAACAAGATCGGCCGAAGCCTCAGAAATCATTTCAGACATTTAGCAATTAAGTGCATAACACATAAATCAAGTCGAATTCGTCGACACCTAAAGCATTATCTAGTAATTCAGAGAGTAGCCCTCACCGGTGGGTCTTCCAGCTTCCTCCTCACAAGTTCCTTCACGCTCCTCTCCTTGATCTCCAGGAAACTCCTCAAAAGAACCTTTAGCAAAAATCACAGAAATCAACACAATGAGTCAAAAACTCAGCAACAATAAGTCCTTGGGTTACACGGTACATTACAAACTCCGTGGTACGACAATCTAACGCGTTAAGACAAGTTTTCGAAAAAGTCGGATCTCCTCCCCCCCTTGGTATAGCTCTCGGCCACTTTCCTTAATTGGGAGGGTCGATTTTTCTTCAATCAAACTTGGTTCCTAGGTTAACATTAGCCGTAACTAAGACGGTTCTAAGCTCGGAAAAATTTTCGGATCGAAAACTGATATAGGGGTAGTTTGGTCATTATTTTTAGCTCAGAATTTCAAAACTGGATTTTTGAAAAACAAATTGGATGGGGACGTCAACAACGACGTTTATGACGACTAATCCTACTAGCACTAAGCCAAGTCGATAGTTTTCAGCTTAAAGGTTGCGACTTTGCTTAAAAATGGGTATTTGATGCAAAAATTGATTCCGGCGGAATTTCGGCGACATTATGGAAAAACTAATCCGACAGAAGTGCTCTTGGGCACGTAGGGAAGATGTTTAGACAGAGAAATCAAGCTATTTGGACAATTTTCCAAAAAGCTCAAAACTTTGAGCACAGAAAGACATAGAAGAAGTCGACAGAAACGACGATCAGAAGAGAGATATAGTTTACCTACCTCAAGGTCTTCGATTAGCAACGATCGGCGAAGCAAACGGGCAAAGATCGGCGAAAATCACCTCCTCCTCTTCTCCTCTTGCTGGCCGCGGGTTTGGGGGTTTGAATGGGTGGGTTTTTGCAAAAAATCTAATTTTCAAGCTATTTATAGGTTTTGGAAAATGCGGAAAAATGATTTTTTCGCGATTCCGATTTTACCTGTGCGTTCCTCTGCGAATTCTAAGATAGGTTCTGGCGACAGAATTCCAGAACTCAAAACAGGATTCTTGGAATTAAACCAAACGATCCAAAGTCGGTGTGAGTCGGTTTATCCGAAAAAACTACTTTATGCAGTGATCATCGGAAGAGAAAACTTCCTTCTGAAGAAAGATTAGAAATAACGAGAGAAATAGGCGAACGCGGGTGGAATCTTCATTTGAAGTTTCGAATGGAAAAAGTCTTCATCGTCCGTTGATTTCAGGTTTCTTGAACTATCAGGGATTCCGTTTCGGCAACCTTCCGAGAATTGGAATTTGACGTTCGTACATTCCAAGCTTTCGCATCGAAACACTTGTTTATAGACGAAAAAGAGAAGTTCTAACATTTCTCTGAAGATTTTTGGAATTAGTTTCCATCGTGTCCTAATGTGTAAATTAACTATTCACTAAAGCCTTTGACCTAGGATTAGGCGAATGTTAGTCGTGCTATAATTCTTATCGGTTTTTGATTCAATGCTTGGACTTTTCCTGAACCTTTTCCTTCATAAATTTATTTTAATCAAATAAACTCTTATATTTTATTCACTTATCCAAAGCTTAAAAACTTGGGCCTTACATTACTACCCTCCAAAAAGGAAGTTTCGACCTCGAAACTTAAAGTTCAGTAAAAAGTTCTGGATACTGTTCCTTGATCTTTTCCTTCAGCTCCCATGTCGCATCACCGGTGTCTTTGTTCCAAATAACCTTCACTAACTCGATCTCTTTTCCTCTCTACTGCTTTATCCTTGTGTCACCAATGCTGATTGGCGGTGTCTCAAAAGACAAGTTATCCTTCAACTCAATGTCATCCAGCTCGATAACTTGTGTCGGATCAGCAATATACTTCCTCAGTTGTGACACATGAAATACATCGTGAATATTTGATAGAAAAGGCGGTAGTGCGATCTGGTAAGCTACCGGTCCTACACGACGAGTAATCTGATAAGGTCCAATGAACTTTGGCGTAAGCTTTCTTGACTTGATTGCTCGACCAACTCCTGTAGTCTGGGTAACTCGCAGAAACACATGGTCTCCTTCTTCGAATTCAAGGGTTCTGCGCCTTTGATCTGCATAACTCTTCTGTATACACTGAGAAGTCTTCATCTTCTCTCTGATCTGTTTGATCTTCTCAGTCGTCTGTTGGAGAAGTTCTGGTCCTACTAACAAATTCTCTCCATCTTGATACCAACATAAAGGTGTTCTACACTTGCGGCCATACAAAGCCTCATACGGTGCCATATCTATGGTCGTATGAAAACTGTTGTTATACGTGAACTCAATCAATGGCAATAGGGTATCCCAACTGCCCTTGTTGTCTAACACGCAAGCTCGTAACAAATCCTCCAATGATTGGATAGTTCTCTCAGTCTGTCCATCAGTCTGTGGATGATAAGCAGAACTTAATCTCAATCTCGTTCCCAAAGCCTCATGAAGAGCTCCCCACAAATGTGAAGTAAACTTCGGGTCTCTATCGGAAACAATGCTTGTTGGCACTCCATGGAGTCGCTGAAGGTATGAAAAACGGTAGAAAGGGGGGGTTTGAATAACGTTTTCAAGATAAAGCTTCCACCTTAAAGATTTTGACAAATCTTTCGAGAACTTAAGTGCTAAAGATAAGAGATAGAAAAGCACACAAGGATTTTATCCTGGTTCACTTGATAAATCACTCAAGCTACTCCAGTCCACCCGTTTAGGTGATTTCTTCCTTCTTAGAATGAAGGCAATCCACTAATCAGGTAAGAGTTACAACTGCACTTGAAACCTACAAGTGACTAACAATTACACTGACTTAGCTCACACTAAGATTCACTCTCTTAGTCTTCTCTAGGATCCGATCAACCTTGATCTCCTAAAGGAACTAAACAAACTATTTATCAAAGAATTGTTTACAAGAGATTTGCTTCTAAAAAGCTAATAGTAAACTCAATGAATTTCAGATGAAAGAAAGCTTAGAAGAATTTGAATTTGTCTTGCGCGTATGTGAATGCTTCTAGCCGCTTCTTTCAGTCTTCAGCCTCTTTATATACTCCAAGGATTAGGGTTGAGCGTTGCATGGGAAATGCTACCGTTGGAGGGCAGTTCTGGAAAATCCAGCTTCTGCTGTGTCTGAGACTGTTAGGTAGGTCGTCAGGAAGGTACAGTTGCTTTTGTACTTGGATAGCGACTTGACCTTTAAACCTAGGAGACTTCTGATCAGGAGAAAGCTTCATGTTGGAACTTGTGAAGCCGGTTGATCAGAGTCAGAGGGAAAGCCCAGATCCTCTGACCATTGTTTCTTCTGATTCTGAACTCAGAGGGAAGTACATGGTCTTCAGAGTATCTTGCTTCTGGACATCAGAATTTCACTAATCAGCTTCTGGATCTTCAGAGTCTTCTACACCATCAGAATATCTGAGCCTTCAGTGTTTCTTGGTTATCAGACTTTCTGGATCTTCAGAACTTCTAGTGACTGAGTCCACATCAGAGTTTGTATAACTTCAGAACTTCTGAAGCTTTTCCACTGTTCATACTGAACATGGTGAATGCGAAAGCGTTGCTTGGGTCGCTCTTTATACACAGTGCTTCTGATTTGTGTGAGATTGAGTTGAGGTCAGAGCCTGTAAATAGCACACTCAGAAAAACACGTTAGAGTACCACAATTGTTCATATCAAAAGGTTAACTTGTAATCATCAAAACATAGAGTTGTACTACTAGATCAAAACTTGATCTTACAATCTCCCCCTTTTTGATGATGACAAAACTAAGATTTTTGATGAACAATTCTTAAACATTAAACTGAATTCACTCAGAGTTTAGAGATATAGAATAGTTTATCTTGCTCATTCTGAATTCAAGTCACTGCTTGATTCTGAGCTTAGCTCCCTCTGAATCTAATACTTGATGAAAACATTAGTAAAGTCTAGATTCTGAGCTAAATGATATAAGAGTTCAGAGTGAAAAACTTATGACATAGATGAAAATAGAGTAATCAGAGCGCATAAGTAATCAGAGTCACGGACAAGGTATCAGAGTCTTGGGTATCAGAGTCAAATTAGAATCACTTCAGAGGAAGTGAAATGTATTCCTTGTATTTGCCCAGTGACACATCTATGGTCATAAAGGTGGAACTCTTAAATTCTCCAAAAGAAAAATAAATCACACTAACACATCTTACACATCAAAAACTGGGTTTACTCCCCCTTTTTGTCATAAGCAAAAAGCTTGGGGTGTGAAAAACTTAGCTTGAAGTACAAGGTACTCCCCCTTAGAGAAGGTCTAAGTTTAAAGAAAATTAAAACGATGCATGAATCAGAGTTAGGCGAAATAAATAGAAGAGTTAATGCAAGAGAAGAACGTTTACCACCGGCCAAGGGAGTAAAGAGGAGGGTCAGTTACCAAGAACTTAACCTCGAGAAACTGTAGGAGCATTAACTTTCAGAGAGAAAGTGAAGCCTATATAAAGCGTTGGAGAGAGGGGTAAGCTTCACAACATCATACCAGAGAAAAATGGCATCATACATGATCGCATTAGAGGAGCTGAGAAAGAGAGCCTTTGAGGAGGACTTGTTTCTCAACATTAGGCATCCAGAGGGTACAACAACCATCTCAGAGCTAACACGGACACTGCTGGAGGAGGACCTGCGTCCAGAGTTGAAGAGAGACTTGAGGGAATTTCTTGCCTTCGTGGAGGAGGTGCAAGAACTCAGCCAGCTTGAACTAAAGCTGCTGGAAGAAAAAGAGATCTTGGAAAAGAAGCTCAAGACTGCAGAAGAGATTCTGGAGAGGGATGAGCTAAAAGACAGGCTCAACAACATCCAGTATGCACTGGAGCGTCTGGAGAAGGAGAGGTCAGAGCAGTGCCAGGAGTGCAGAAGAATGAGGAGGGATCCTCCATTCTAGGATTTTAGGAAAAAGAAAAAAAATGTATGATGTAAAAGCGGTTATGATGAATAATAAAAAATTTGCAAACATAATGTCAGATATATATATATATATATATATATGCATAGATAATCACAAACGAGCAAAGTAAAGATTAACAAGAAAGAGCCAGAGGTTAACGAAATAAAACACAGGTAAAGAAAAAGAAATCAAAACGAAGAGATCCTAAAGCTAGGGTTTATCAGATCGACGCAGAAGTTCCATCATCATTTGCTTCATTTCAATCAGCAGAGACTCATGAGTGTCAAGACGTTGTTCCACAATGTCGAGTCTGGACGAGTTTGGCTGTGGAGAACTAGAAGGAACATTCTGAGCAGCGTGAGGAGCTGGAGTGGAAGCAGAAGCAGCAGGAGTAAAAACTACGGGTGCAAGTGCTTGGCATCTAAGAGCTTTAGCCTCAGCTTCAAGTCGTTCTGTCTCTAATCTGGCTTGTTCAGCTTGAGCTGCTGCTTGACGTGCAGCTTCTTCTGCTTGTTCTTTCTTTCTTTTGGCTTCTTCAATAGCTTCAAGTAGCTTATGTCTCTGTTCTTGTTAATGAAGAGCCACCCTTCTAGCAAACCTTTGCTTTGCAGCCTCGATCCTCTGACTTCCCTCTGCATTCAGTAGCTGCATCATAACGGGAACTTGAGCCACTAGCCAAGATAGGTTCATCTGGGTCAACTAGACGTTCAGGTCTAGGGCCAGGATATCTCCTAGGGCTTGGACAAGTGAGATAATATTCTTCTAAGGTAGACACCTTTTCTTTTCTAACTTCCATGAATTTTCGAAGGGATTCAGAGTTGTTGGAAGGAGAAGAGTCAGCAACATTTGTTGGGAAGGATACAGGTGTAAGGGCTGTGGAAGAGTCTGTATCCGTGGTTCTGGGAGCCAGACGTTCTGATGCTCTTGGGACAGAGTGATCAGAGGTTCTGGGTCCAGGTTCTGTTTGGTTAGGCTCTGGTTTCTCAGGGATGATGGGTTCAGAAGTTAATGAGTTGTACTGGATGGTAATGGGAGAGGTTGGTTCATCTGGCCTAGAGGGTTGGTTCTGGAGCAAATTCCAGAGAGGTGCTTCAGTAGAAGAAGGTTGGAAAAATGAAGACCTTGGGGAATGTGGTGGAGATGTGGTTTGTGCAGCTGGTTGGGACTCAGGAATGGGAGTGAGTGGATTTGAAGATTGTTTGAGCATGGCTGATATGGGGAGTGCATCAAATAAATTCAAATCATCATCAGAAGCAATTGCAGACTTACTTGATTGTGCTGATGATCTTGTCACTCTGGCAGGAGTTTCAATCCTTCTGATCACTTCAGCAGCTGGTTCCACCCGAGTAGGCTTCATCACAATTCTGACCTGCTTCTTCTTCTTCTTAGGAGAAGGAGGACCATCCTCATTATCACCATCATCACCATCATCTGGCTTGCTGGTTTCATCATGTTTTCTCTTGGATTGACCAGCCTTCTTCCCTTTGGTCAGAGGGACATCTGATTCCTCAGAAGATTCTTCTAGGATCATCTTCCTCTGAACTTTCTTCTTGGTAGGAGAAGGAAACTCTGGAGCTGGCGGCAGTCTGCTGAAGAATTCATCGAGATCAATTTCATAGCCTTGAGCCCTTAGGTCTTCAACATAGCACCTAATGGCTTCAGGATTGTCTGCCTGTGTCCACAGAGGGTAGTCATTCAGAGGCACCCTTCTACTTCTGATTTCAGAAGATGTGTCTTCATGGGCAGGAGCAATCTTCTTCTTGACTAGGCCCATTTTCTTTAGAGAATTCGCAGTGAAGACATCACTGACAATGGTGGTCAGATCCTCTGTGCATCCAGCATTGACCAGATCTTGAATGAGGCCACTCTCAATGAAGAGATCAGACAACAGTCTCCCAAGGGGGATATACTTGATTGCTGACTTGATGGAGGCAGTAGTCCTAGACTTCCGGATACACTCCTTCAAGTAGGAGAACAGGAAGTAGGGAAGGCAGATCTTCTTCTTGTCTTGGATGAAGAACAACATCGCCTTCTGGTTGAAGTTGATGTAGTCTGGGGAACTACCCTTTGGTCTCTAGTTTATGCAGTTGAGCAGAATCTTGTGCCAGATCCTGAGCTTGGGATGAAGGTCCATCACTTTGTAATTAGTCTTGCCCGGTTTGTAATTGGTGTACAGGGCCTTGTTGGTCTCATCCTTCGTCTTGGGTTTTAGCTTCGATTCAGTGAATTGGAAACGATACCCAAGAGCAGTTTCTGCACCACCCAGCAGATTCACGAAAGACTTCTCTGTAATGATGATCTTCCTTCCAAGAATGTGAGATACCACCTGAGTATCATCGCAGTCGGCGTGCTTCCAGAATTCCTTGATCAGTTTGTCATACACCGGTCCTCGAAGCCTGTTGAAGTAATTTTCCCAACCTTGAGCTTGGACTTCAGGACGAAGATCATACCCATTTGTAGCAAGATTGTCGAGGTCGAATCTCCATTCTGCCAGTACTTGAAGTTCCTCAGGAGCATATACGCAGTGAACGGCACAGCCCCGTTCTGCAATCGGAATAATCTGCTCTTGAGCTTGACCTTGATCTTGATTCGGATTCTCAGGACCCCTTTCACCTGTTGCTAGACCAACTACCATATGAGGGAACTGGGTTGCATCTGCAGTAGCTCTTCTGGTTTGACTCACCATTTTTTGAGCGGTTGAAGGTTTAGGTAGAAGATGAAGGTTGAAAGATGAAGAGAGATCGAGAGAGAAATCGAGGGTAAGCGGTTTTGAAATTGCAGAAGAGAGAGAGAGTAAAAACCGAAAGTGAAGGAGATCGTGTGTGTATAGTGGGTTTTGACAAATAACCGTTGTTGATTCAAAAAGCAATTTAAAATCAACGGTTGAAAATTAAAGATAGATAATAACAGTAAATACACATATCACACACAGGAGAGAAGCACATCTACACGCAACATGACGGACTGTCACACGGGCACAAGGAACTATGCATCAGAAATACTGACACACGTGTTGCTATCTCAGCTTCAGAGTCAGTACCAATGGGTACACATACTCTGATTGAGTTACCTTCTGGACTAGACATCTTCTGATCAAGAAGTATCATAGTCAGAGGTTCTGATCCATCTTCACTCTGGACAAAAGTCCATGTTCAGATTTTTCAGAATAAAATTAAATCTATCCTCTGCTAAGGGCTTTGTAAATATATCTGCCCATTGATGGTCAGTATCAACAAACTTCAGAAGAAGTACGCCCTTCTGTACATAATCTCTAATAAAGTGATACTTTACCTCAATGTGCTTTGCCCTTGAATGCAAGATAGGATTCTTACTCAATGAGATTGCAGCAGTGTTATCACAATAGATTGGGATATTGCTCTCAAGGATCTGATAATCCTCCAG
The DNA here is from genome assembly GCF_012489685.1 of Lotus japonicus. Classification (NCBI taxonomy): domain Eukaryota; kingdom Viridiplantae; phylum Streptophyta; class Magnoliopsida; order Fabales; family Fabaceae; genus Lotus; species Lotus japonicus. The sequence goes on from NC_080042.1 coordinate 41,208,647, forward strand.
CTGATGTTTCATCCAGAGCATCTGAGTGCTGCATATTGCTGCTGAGATATATTCTGCCTCTGCAGTTGATAGTGCAATGGTTGATTGCCTCTTGCTTGCCCATGAGACTAGATTGCTTCCCAGAAATTGACAATTTCCAGAAGTACTTTTTCTCTCTGTTCTATCTCCAGCATAATCAGCATCACAATAACCTGAAAGCTTATACTCTGATGTTTTCTTATACATCAAGCCAAGGTTAGTGGTGCCTTTCAGATACCTTAGGATCCTCTTAACAGTAGTTAAGTGGGTTTCCCTTGGATCTGATTGGAAACGAGCACATAAATGAACACTAAATAGTATGTCTGGCCTAGATGCAGTTAAGTATAGAAGTGAACCTATCATGCCACGATAGAGCTTCTGACATACTTTACCACTTTTATCTTCTTTCTCCAGAATGCATGTAGGATGCATTGGAGTCTTGGCCACTGTAGATTCCAGCATATTGAACTTCTTCAGAAGTTCTTTAGTGTACTTGCTCTGATGGATATATGTTCCTTCTGGTGTTTGATCAACTTGTATTCCCAGAAAGTACTTTAATTCTCCCATCATACTCATCTCAAATTCAGCCTGCATCATCTCAGAAAATTCTTTGCATAGAGATTGATTAGCAGAACCAAATATAATATCATCAACATAAATTTGCACAATTAAGATATCATCTTTATAAGTCTTGCAAAAAAGAGTTGTATCTACTTTACCCCTTACAAACTCATTCTCCAGAAGGAATGAGCTGAGTCTCTCATACCATGCTCTGGGAGCTTGCTTCAGACCATAGAGTGACTTCTTCAATTTGAACACATGGTCTGGCTTCTTCTCATCTTCAAAACATGGGGGTTGATGAACATAGACTTCCTCTGAAATATAACCATTTAGGAAGGCACTCTTCACGTCCATCTGATGTAGAACTATGTTGTGATTCACTGAGAAAGAGATCAACAGTCGGATTGCCTCCAGTCTTGCTACTGGAGCAAATGTTTCAGTGTAGTCTATTCCTTCCTGCTGGCTGTAGCCTTGAGCAACTAGCCTTGCCTTGTTTCTGACTACATCTCCTTTCTCATTCAGCTTGTTTCTGAATACCCATATTGTTCCAATTACATGGACACTCTCAGGCTTCTTCACTAAGCTCCAAACATCATTCTTGGAGAATTGATTCAATTCTTCTTCCATGGCCAGAATCCAATCCTTGTCCTGAAGAGCTTCATCTATGGACTTGGGTTCAATTAAGGACACCAATCCTTTCAGACTGAGCAAGGTCTCTTCAGAGGGTCTGAAGGCTGATCTGGTTCTGACTGGTTCGTCTTTGTTGCCCAGAATCAATTCCTTAGGGTGAGCTGCAGTGATTCATCTCTTCTTCAGAGTTTGTGAGTCAGAGGGACTAGCTTCTTCCTCTGGTTCATCTTCCTCTGGCTCAGCTTCCTCTGGAGCTTTGCCTTTGTCAGAAACATTAATGCTTAAATCTGCAAACTTCTCAACTAGCTTTGACTGGTCAGAGTCAAGCTTATCGTCAAATCTAACATGAATAGATTCTTCAATAGTCTTAGCATCAGTATTATAAAATCTAAAACCTTTAGATCTCTCAGAATAACCAAGTAATAGACATTTAGAAGATTTAGCATCAAATTTATGCAATCTATCCTTAGTATTGAGAACATAACAAACACAACCAAAAGGATGAAAATAAGAAATGTTGGGTTTTATGTTCTTCCACAATTCATAGGGAGTCTTATTCAGAATTGGTCTCACAGAGATTCTGTTCTGAATGTAACATGCTGTATTTACTGCCTCTGCCCAAAAGTGCTTAGCCATGCCAGTTTCTTGGAGCATGGTTCTAGCCATCTCCTGAAGAGTTCTGTTCTTCCTCTCAACAACACCATTTTGTTGAGGAGTTCTGGGACAAGAGAAATCATGTGCAATTCCATAGGAATCAAACAGACTCTCAAACTTGTCATTCTCAAACTCTCCACCATGGTCACTTCTGACACGCACAATCCTACAAGCCTTCTCGTTTTGCACTTGGGCAATGAAGGTAGAGAACACAGCATGAGACTCATCCTTGCGGGTTAGAAACTTTACCCATGTCCAGTGGCTATAGTCATCAACGATAACCATCCCATATCTCTTGCCACCTATAGACTCAGTTTTCACTGGTCCAAAAAGGTCGATATGCAGAAGTTCCAACGGCCTTGAGGTTGAGACAACATTCTTTGCCTTGAAAGGGACTTTTGTGAATTTGCCTTTCTGACATGCTTCACAAAGAGCGTCTGAAGCGAACTTCAGATTGGGTAAGCCCCTGACAAGGTTTAGCTTGCTCAGCTGAGAAATCTTTCTCATACTGGCATGCCCTAACCGTCTATGCCATACCCACTGCTCTTCATTAACAGACAGAAGGCACTTCACATTCTGAGCCTCCAACTCAGATAATCTGATCTTATAAATGTTGTTCTTCCTCTTGCTGTTAAACAGAACAGAGCCATCGATTTGACTTACAGCCCAGCAGGACTTTTGATTGAATATAACATCATAACCCTTGTCAGCTAATTGACTTATAGACAATAAGTTATGTGTTAAGCCGTCTACCAATAACACATTATCAATGCATGGACTACTATCTACACAAATAGTACCAGTACCAACAATTTTACCCTTTTCATTTCCTCCAAAGCCAACTTCGCCTCCAGGCTTATGTTTTAGCTCTTGGAACATACGCTTTTCTCCCGTCATGTGACGCGAGCATCCACTGTCCAGATACCATGATTGGTGTTTCAGTGGAGCTATCAAGGATATCTGCAACATAGATAATCTTGTCCTTAGGTACCCACTTTCTGGGTCCTTTCTTGTTAGTTACCCCAGAGGTTCTGATCACCTTGGGTGTCTCAACATGATATTTTAAAGGAATATTTGCATGATATTTAGACATAGAGAAAGATCCCTTTTTAAGAGGGTTTTTAGCAACTTTAGCAGGTAAAGGATCAGGCAATATGGTACCAGAGGGAACAAAGCATTCATACAAGGATTTAGCTTTAGACACAGAGGGCTCATTTCTAATTGGTTTAGAATAGCCAATGCCATGCATTCCATTTCTGCTTACGCCATAGATCATTGAAGCCATTAAGCTTCTATCCACGCTTTTAGCTAGGAATCTTTGAAAAGACTTTTCATACTTAGACTCATTTCTACAATCAGAGGCATCCCAAGCAACAATTTCTTCTAACTTAGCAATCTGGTTCTTAAGCACAGAGTTAGAATTGATCAAAGCATGATTATCATTTTTCAAATCAGAAATAATTTTCTCATGTTCAGAAGGAGTCTTGGAAACAGCAGATAAGTCCTTTTTCAGTTTCTTATGCTTAGACAATAAGGAGTTATACTTATCCATAATATCAGACAATGCATGTTTCAGTTCAGAGGTAGAGAAAGAAGCGAATACCTCATTTTCATCGTCTGAGTTAGGATCTCCTTCTGATTCTGAGTCAGAGTCAACAGCTCCCTTTGACTCTGCTTCTTTGTCTTTGACAATAGCCATGAGTCCTTGGACTTCACCATCAGAGTCAACATCCTCTGACTCTGATTCATCAAATGTCACCATCAGACTCTTCTTTGTCTTGAAGTGCTTCTTTGGCTTCTTGTCCTTCTTCAACTTTGGACAGTCACTTTTGTAGTGCCCTGATTCTTTGCACTCAAAGCATGTGACTTCCTTAAGTGAGGACTTCTTCTGACCTGAGGATTCAGACTTTCCTTTTGCCTTTCCAGAGCCTTTGTATTTGCTCTGCCTGTGCTTCCAGATGCGATTGAGTCTCTTGGAGATCAGAGTCAGCTCATCTTCATCAGAATCTTCTGATGCTTCTTCAGATTCCTCTTCTTCAGCTTGAAGAGCTTTTGACTTCTCAGCCTTAGCCTTTTCAGATTTAGATTTCAAGGCTATGGACTTTTTCCTCAGATCTTGCATCTCTGAGCGCTTCAGCTCATGGCATTTCAAAATGCTGATGAGTTCTTCTAAACTCATATTCTCAACATCTCTCGTGAGCTCTATTGAAGTCACTAAAGGCATCCAACTTTCAGGAAGACACCTGATGACCCTTATGACATGATCTTTTGTTGTGTAGCTCTTGTTGAGAGGTCGTATGCCAGCTACAAGCAACTGAAATCTGGAGAACATTTCTTCAATGGACTCATTTGGCTCCATGATGAAGGATTCATACTTTTGGATTAAAGACAATGCCTTTGATTCTTTGACTTTCTTGTTTCCTTCATGAGACATCTTCAGAGATTCGAAAATGCCTTTCGCAAACTCACGATCTGTAATCTTCTGGTACTCTTCATAGGAAATAGCACTTAGAAGAATTGCTCTTGCTTTGTGATGTTGTGAGTACAGCTTCTTTTGATCTGCAGTCATCTCTGACCTTGGGATCTTCTTGCCATCTGCATCAACTGGACGCTCGTAGCCATCCACAATAATATCCCAGAGATCTGCATCGAAACCCAGAAAGAAACTTTCCAGTCTATCTTTCCAATATTCGAACCTTTGACCGTCGAACATAGGAGGCTTTGCATTGTAACCATCTCTTTGAGTTTCACTGGTGGTGGCAGCCATTGTTTTTCACACCGGCCCGGATCACTGAACACTGTTAGGTGTGGTAATCAGAACTTGCGCTCTGATACCAATTGAAGGTATGAAAAACGGTAGAAAGGGGAGGTTTGAATAACGTTTTCAAGATAAAGCTTCCACCTTAAAGATTTTGACAAATCTTTCGAGAACTTAAGTGCTAAAGATAAGAGATAGAAAAGCACACAAGGATTTTATCCTGGTTCACTTGATAAATCACTCAAGCTACTCCAGTCCACCCGTTAAGGTGATTTCTTCCTTCTTAGAATGAATGCAATCCACTAATCAGGTAAGAGTTACAACTGCACTTGAAACATACAAGTGACTAACAATTACACTAACTTAGCTCACACTAAGATTCACTCTCTTAGTCTTCTCTAGGATCCGATCAACCTTGATCAACTAAAGGAACTAAACAAACTGTTTATCAAAGAATTGTTTACAAGAGATTTGCTTCTAAAAAGCTAATAGTAAACTCAATGAATTTCAGATGAAAGAAAGCTTAGAAGAATTTGAATTTGTCTTGCGCGTATGTGAATGCTTCTAGCCGCTTCTTTCAGTCTTCAGCCTCTTTATATACTCCAAGGATTAGGGTTGAGCGTTGCATGGGAAATGCTACCGTTGGAGGGCAGTTCTGGAAAATCCAGCTTCTGCTGTGTCTGAGACTGTTAGGTAGGTCGTCAGGAAGGTACAGTTGCTTTTGTACTTGGATAGCGACTTGACCTTTAAACCTAGGAGACTTCTGATCAGGAGAAAGCTTCATGTTGGAACTTGTGAAGCCGGTTGATCAGAGTCAGAGGGAAAGCCCAGATCCTCTGACCATTGTTTCTTCTGATTCTGAACTCAGAGGGAAGTACATGGTCTTCAGAGTATCTTGCTTCTGGACATCAGAATTTCACTAATCAGCTTCTGGATCTTCAGAGTCTTCTACACCATCAGAATATCTGAGCCTTCAGTGTTTCTTGGTTATCAGACTTTCTGGATCTTCAGAACTTCTAGTGACTGAGTCCACATCAGAGTTTGTATAACTTCAGAACTTCTGAAGCTTTTCCACTGTTCATACTGAACATGGTGAATGCGAAAGCGTTGCTTGGGTCGCTCTTTATACACAGTGCTTCTGATTTGTGTGAGATTGAGTTGAGGTCAGAGCCTGTAAATAGCACACTCAGAAAAACACGTTAGAGTACCACAATTGTTCATATCAAAAGGTTAACTTGTAATCATCAAAACATAGAGTTGTACTACTAGATCAAAACTTGATCTTACAATCTCCCCCTTTTTGATGATGACAAAACTAAGATTTTTGATGAACAATTCTTAAACATTAAACTGAATTCACTCAGAGTTTAGAGATATAGAATAGTTTATCTTGCTCATTCTGAATTCAAGTCACTGCTTGATTCTGAGCTTAGCTCCCTCTGAATCTAATACTTGATGAAAACATTAGTAAAGTCTAGATTCTGAGCTAAATGATATAAGAGTTCAGAGTGAAAAACTTATGACATAGATGAAAATAGAGTAATCAGAGCGCATAAGTAATCAGAGTCACGGACAAGGTATCAGAGTCTTGGGTATCAGAGTCAAATTAGAATCACTTCAGAGGAAGTGAAATGTATTCCTTGTATTTGCCCAGTGACACATCTATGGTCATAAAGGTGGAACTCTTAAATTCTCCAAAAGAAAAATAAATCACACTAACACATCTTACACATCAAAAACTGGGTTTACTCCCCCTTTTTGTCATAAGCAAAAAGCTTGGGGTGTGAAAAACTTAGCTTGAAGTACAAGGTACTCCCCCTTAGAGAAGGTCTAAGTTTAAAGAAAATTAAAACGATGCATGAATCAGAGTTAGGCGAAATAAATAGAAGAGTTAATGCAAGAGAAGAACGTTTACCACCGGCCAAGGGAGTAAAGAGGAGGGTCAGTTACCAAGAACTTAACCTCGAGAAACTGTAGGAGCATTAACTTTCAGAGAGAAAGTGAAGCCTATATAAAGCGTTGGAGAGAGGGGTAAGCTTCACAACATCATACCAGAGAAAAATGGCATCATACATGATCGCATTAGAGGAGCTGAGAAAGAGAGCCTTTGAGGAGGACTTGTTTCTCAACATTAGGCATCCAGAGGGTACAACAACCATCTCAGAGCTAACACGGACACTGCTGGAGGAGGACCTGCGTCTAGAGTTGAAGAGAGACTTGAGGGAATTTCTTGCCTTCGTGGAGGAGGTGCAAGAACTCAGCCAGCTTGAACTAAAGCTGCTGGAAGAAAAAGAGATCTTGGAAAAGAAGCTCAAGACTGCAGAAGAGATTCTGGAGAGGGATGAGCTAAAAGACAGGCTCAACAACATCCAGTATGCACTGGAGCGTCTGGAGAAGGAGAGGTCAGAGCAGTGCCAGGAGTGCAGAAGAATGAGGAGGGATCCTCCATTCTAGGATTTTAGGAAAAAGAAAAAAAATGTATGATGTAAAAGCGGTTATGATGAATAATAAAAAATTTGCAAACATAATGTCAGATATATATATATAGGAAGAGAATCATCATTCTGAATTTCATATCAAGGCCGTGAAGCTTGATATTTAGGAAGAGGACATCAAGAATGTTTTTATCTTCCAGACTAACAGTTAGATCTGGGAAGCAATTGAAAAAGATTGGTCCATTACTCAGGCTGGTTTCAACCGTTCCTAAGAGGGAGTCATGGAATTGATTATGTCTAACATCCCTAAGACAAAGGAGTACAGCGATGTCAAGAGATTTCCTGGTTAGGGGTTTAAGACCAACTTGAACACTACCTATATGAAGATAGTTGAAGTTCTTGCTGATATGTTCTTTGATGCTTTTCTCGGAAAGCAGATGGATTTCTTCATCATCAGATCTGAGCTTGTAGGTTTGCTCAACGGTTTTGATAATGAAATCTGATCGTTTGAAAAAGGATCCGTTTGGTTTGTAGATCTCAGCATGAGAAATTTTTGGAATTTCCCAGTTGTCAAGATCTTGATTGATATCTTCAAAATGAATTTCTTCTTTGAAGACAGATTTGGATAATTGATTGGATTGATGAGGATGATCGATAGAAGAAGAAGAGGGTTGGGAAGATCTGAAAGAAAGCTTAGAAGAGAAAGAGCGAAGCATCATGAAAGATAGATCTTCCTTGCCCGTAAGTATCATCACCATCACCTGGTTCTATAGAAACAGATAAATAAATTAGAAATATAAGTTAGGTTCTGCGTTGTTCTTAATAGTTGAGCAGTATAGATCTGGATCAGACTTAAGCCACCACAAAAAGAAACTAAACAAGGACATTAAAAATATTCAGAACTTAATAACATGTCTGTAGTATGGCCAATATAGACTTACTGCCACACAGGGACTTACTGCCTTCAACGCCTCCGCTGCAGAGATGATCATAAGTATGAATAGTAATAATCCTAGAAGGTTTTCAAAAGAGTTTTCATTTTAGTTTAGTTCAAAGTGTACTACCAGTCCAGATCCCGACCATAGTGCTTAATTATATAAGAACAGAACAGAGAAATAACTTATATCTAACATATTTAGCATGTTCCTACTTCCCCATCAGGCTCTGATACCAAGAGGGGGTCGGAAGCAGAAGGAGGGGGATGAGAAGAGGATTAAGAGAAGTAGGACGCCACCACGGAGGGGCTTTTTGCAGAAAATTAAATACAGGAATTAAAGCAGGAGGCTCAGCCTTCCATAAACAGGAAAATAAAACTTGAACAAGATATATATTACATAAACATAGATTACAAAACTGAAACTTAAAAACTGAAAAACTGAAACTTAAAAACAGAAAAGATTGAAAGAAAGGAAAACTGAAGGAGAGCTTACAGAAGGAATTCTCTCAGTGTTTCTCTCTCTAAACTCTCTATCTAAGCTCTATCCAAAACTCTGCTTAACAAGGTTCAGAATGAGCCTATTTAAAGAAAAGATTGGGCACTGTTTGAATAGTTCCGGTTGAATAGTTCCGGTAGACGGTACTATTTGACTGGCACTATTTGCTACAGTAAAAAGTCAATTTTACTATTTGCTACAGTACAAAAATTGAATTATTACAGAATAAAAATGATTACAAGACGACAAACTTAGCAGAAGTCATCATCATCTGATTCTGTGGTTTGGACAAAATCTGACGACCCAAGAGAGGATGGCTCGGAGACTTTGTGTTGAGGGGCCTTTGAAGATGAGGCTTGCTTAATTGGTTCCTTCAATAATTGAAGAGCAGATTGAAGATTTCTTAGCAAGTCTTCTTCTGTTGAAGCTCCTGCAAGGGCCGCTGTGATGTGGGCCTTTTGATTTAGCAAGAGGCTGGTTTGCGGACTTGCATGCTTGAGATATTTCTGGTTGTTTTTGAACCATTGAATTACTTTATCCTTGTGAGCTTTGGAAGCATCAAAAGCCTTCCACCACTTGATAAGGGCATGTTTGTTGAGAATTGGTTGGGGTTTGGCTTTAAGACCGTACCTCCAAGAGAATACCCAAGAAAGGGAAAAGATTGTATAAAAGTTTAAACAATCAGGATAATTGTTAAACTCTTTGTCCCAATGTTTCAGGAAAAGATTGTATCCCTCCAGAACTTCAGGGGGAAAGATTTCAGTAGTTGGACCAAAGAAGCTCCACCAAGAATGGAACCAAATTGGAAAGGAATATTTGTTGGTCCATTTGAAGTAAATGAGCCAAGAATGCTTGAAATTTTGGTTTTGCAGGCCAAGGATTGTAAATTCCCAAGCTTTGATGTAATCCCAATAATTAAAACCTATAGGGTCAAAATTCTGGGAAAATTTTCTGTAGGTGTTTGGATTGGGTCCAAAGTCAGTGGGACGAAGGACACGGAGAATTTGGAGTGTGGAGTGGGTAATTAGGGAGTTGTCATTTTTATCCCTAAAATGCTTAATATCCACACTGTTTGTATCAACCAAGATAAACTCATAGAATCTCTGGGTTTTGTTTGGGTGGATTGGATCAAGATAACCAGGGAAAAGTTTAGTACCAATTTTATTGGCGAGGTTCCCTCCTGAATGGTCCCACCATTCTGGTTCAATCAAGGTTTGGAATTTGGAGATAGTTTTGGTCAAATATTCCGATTTTGGGTTAGATTGGGTAGCTGGGCTAGATTGGGCAACAACAACTGGTTTCTTTCCATCATGAGTTGCTAAGCTTTTTGTTCTTTCAATAAAAGATTGGAGGGATTGGAGATCTAGGTCATCATCTTTATCAGCGATGCTGGCCCAAGATTTATTTGGTAAATTGATGAGTCCCTGAGGAACATTATCCAGGCCTGCTTGTTTGAAGGCAAGGAGAGTTGGAATTGATAAAGCATAATCAGCTTTGGTTTGTTTTGGTTGTGAAGATTGGTTTTGAGCAGTGGGCTCAGATTTTTGGACAGTGGGTCCAGATTGATGGGCAGTGGGCCCAGATAAGATTAAAGAGTCAGAGATTATAATACCTTTGCTCTTTTCTTTGTTTCTTCCTCTTCCTCGGGAGGAGGAGGATCCTCCTCTGGAGGACATCTTATGATCTTCCCTGCAAATATTCACGAGTGAGGAAATCAGGGAGAGAATTGTTAGATCCTTTTATATATTCAATATCGAAGTCAAAAACGCTTAAAATAGCTTGCCATCTGGCAAAGATATGTTTTGAAGCTAAGTTTTTGACATCTTTTTGTAAGATTTCTTTCGCAGATTTGCAGTCTACACGGACTAAGAATTTTTGATTAATCAAATCAGATTGAAATTTTGAAATAGATAAAACGATTGCTAAAACTTCTTTTTTGACAGTAGAATAATTCTGTTGAGCAGGATTCCAATGTTTTGAAGTAAAAGCAATAATTTGTTCCTTGTCAAAAACCTTTTGTTTCAAAATACCACCAAAGCCAATATCAGAGGCATCAGTTTCAATAATTTTGAAAGCTTGAGGATTAGGGAGATAAAGACAAGGGAGATTCTTGACACGAAGTTTGATTTGTTTGACCACATTGGTATGAATATCGGACCAAGGTGGAGGATCCTTCTTGAGTCTATCATGAAGGGGTTTGATTATGGTACTGAGTTGAGGACAGAAGTCCGCAACATAATTGAGACAACCCAGGAATCTTTGTAGTTGGGTTTTGTCAATGATTTGATCAGGGAATTTATCCGTGAACTCGATGGCTCTATTGATAGGAATGATGGTTCCTTGGTGGATGTTGTGACCAAGAAATCTGATTTTGGTTTGGAACAAACTGACCTTTGTCTTGGATACAGCCAAGCCATTCCTTTTGATTACAGAGATGAACGTATTGAGATGTTTGAAATGTTGATCTAAAGTTTGGGAAAAGATTAGAACATCGTCAATGTAGACAATAGTGAATTTGGAATAAGGATTGAAGATTTCGTTCATAATCCTTTGGAATTCAGATGGGGCGTTCTTTAGCCCAAAAGGCATAACGTTCCACTCATACTGCCCAAAAGGAACAGTAAAAGCAGTTTTATACCTATCCTTCTCTTGCAATTGGATTTGCCAGAATCCAGATTTCATGTCGAATTTTGAAAAGACCTTAGCATCATGCAGTCTGGCTAAGAGATCTTTCTTGTTGGGGATAGGATATCTAATCCAACAAAGGGCTTGATTGAGAGGTTTGTAGTTAATAACCAGCCTAGGGGTTCCCCGTTCTATCTCAGCTTGTTTGTTGACATAGAAGGCTGCACAGGACCAAGGGCTCTTACTCCTGCGAATAAGTTTCTTTTCAAGGAGATCATTGATTTCCTTTTGGCAGAAATGAAGAAGTTCTTCATTCATTTGAATAGGCCTAGCCTTGGTTGGAATCTGTTTGTCTGAAAAATCTTTTTCATAAGGAAGTTCCACCATATGGCTCCTTCTTTCCCAAAAAGCGTTGGGTAGATCAGAACAGATGCTGGATTGAATATTTTCCAAAATATTCTCAATCCTTGATTTAACAGAAGGTTGTTGCAATTGATCCTCAATGGTTCTGTAAGAGATTTCTTCCCTGAGGAAGTTGATCTGCTTCTCCTTGTAGGATATGACGTTCAAAGTCTTATCTATGGGAGGTTCAGAGAATTTGAACAAGATAGGCTGTCCAAGATGCTGAACAGTGATGCCGTTTTCGTCAGTATTATAGGGGAAGAGCTTCTTAATGAAAGGGGTCCCTATAATGATTTTTTGACTCAAATTTCTGACTAACAGAAATGGAGTTTCGATTTCAAGACTACCATTTTTTATGATAGCTGAGGGGATTTTATACTTGATCTTTAGTCTAGATCCTTCAGCAGCGCTGAGCTTCTCAGTGGTTTTCTCAAAATATCTGGTGGGAATGAGTCCCTCCGAGATACAACTGGAATCTGCCCCTGTGTCAAAGAGGGCAGGGATTTCGAGAATAAAATCTCCTATGAGGATTTTGACATGGATGAAGAATTTCTGAATGGTGACCTGGTTAATATTCTCCAGAAAGTCTTCGCAATTGTTGTTAGGAGCAGGATTGGAATCAGGTACAGAAGAATCATCTTCCTCATAATTTCTAGTCAGTTTTTCTAAGATAAGCTGCTGACTATTTTGGATTTGTTTGAGACTTTTAACCTCAGTCTTGAGGGAATTGACTTCAGATTGAAGGTCTTGAATAGTGACGGGTTTGACCGTAGATTTCTCAAGACGCTTGAAAGTATCTCTAAGATTGAATTTATTGGTGGTTATAGGACTTTTGGGAGGCCTATCTTCAAGAGTAGACCTGAGGCGTTCCAAATAGATTTTCTTTTCCTCAGGATCAGGGATAGAATTAATGGCCCTGAAGAGAAGGTTTTGTTCATTGGTCAAAGTGTTGATGGACAAGGTATTGACGGAAGATGATGATTGAGAATCATCATTCTGAATTTGATTTAGGTCTTCAGAGACCTCAGAATCCGAAGGATTAGATTCTTCTTCATCAGAAGTTTGAATGAGGAGATTGTTGATCTTGTCCTCGATCTCAGGTTCAAGATGAAGCTCAGAGATTCTCCTTTTGAGTCTGCAATACCTGCTAATATGGCCCGGCTTGCCGCAGTTGTAGCAGGTAACATCTTTTCCTTGAGAGGGTCTAGTCTCAGGAGGGTTCTTTGGAATTTGCGAAGATTGGGGTTTTGATCTAGGCTTGGGTTTCCTATGATCATTCCTGCTAGATCTCTTTCTCCATTGTTGTTTGGGAGGAGGATCTTTCTTTCTGGGTTTAGGTTTCTTGGGACAACCTTGAATTCCGAATTGTTCGCAGAAAGTACCCAAATCCCTGCGATTCTGAGACTTCTCCTTAGTGAGTTGCTGTTGGATTTTGTCATCCTGACAGATTTTGAGAGCAACTCTTTGAATGATAGCTATGAGCTGTCCATAACTAAGGGTGTGATATGGGATTTCTCCCCCCGGATTTTGGCTTCTAAGTTTCTCACGAACTTTGTCGCCAAAAGATTTAGGAAGACCGGCCAGGAATTTCTCTTTCCAGAAGGCTTGTTGGCTGTCTTCACGGGTGTAAACCCTGGTCAGGAAGGTATCCTTATACCATCTGAAATCACCCAAAGATTTGCACTTCAGATTGGACAAAAGATCACCAGATCTGTCCTTGATGAGGGAAGGATCTCCAACAAAATGTTGGGCTATGGTAAAGATTAAGGAGTTGACAGCATCAGAGATGAATTTGCCATCTTCCATGATAGGATTACCTTCTTCATCAGTCTTGACAGCGGTCAAGATCTGATCCTTCTCGTCTTGAGTGAGATAATTATCCCACCAACCTTTGAGCTGGCCACAGAAACCAGCAACCAAGACTTCAACGATAAGAGATTCAGGACAATTGTTGGCGGTAACATAGGCAGTGGCTACCATAGTCATATTTTGGAGGATTTTGGTGATGCCATACTCGTTTTCACCATCAATATTCCATTCATAGACATTGTTGGCACTGAAGCTTTTGAAGTTTGAAGATTCTTCTAAAAGAAGATCAGGAGCAGTAGCTCTAGGATAGTAGAGCTTGGTTTCTTTTCTCCACTGATTCTTAGAATTGTGAATGACAGTATTGACCGGAATACTCTTGATAGATTGAACGTCAGACTTCATAGATTGAATATCAGAATCAGACTCAACCTTACCATCTTCAATATTATTTAAAGAAGTAGAGGTATTACGAGTAGAAGTACGAGTTTTTGGAGGAGGAGGAGCAGTAATAGTGGGATTAGAAACTGCTTCCGGAGTAGGTTCCGGAGTCTCAGGAGGTTCCGGAGTCTCAGGAATAACTTGTTTGAGAAGCTGAAGTTGCTCTACCACCTTTTGGAGGAGCTCATTGTCAGATTCCTTTTTTGCTCGAAGAGTTTGAGCCGAGTGTCTGGAACGGCTACTGATTTGAAAAGGTTTGAAAAGAGGTTTTTCAAGTTGACATCCTTTAGGGATATCAAGATTAGAAGAGGAAGGTTCAATCTTGACCTTTTCTTTTCCTTTCCTGGAAGAGGAATCCTGCACTTGGGATTCTCCAAGAATTTGAAGATACTTATTGGTATAATTGGATTGTTCCATGAGGTCTTTGATGTCTTTACCAGTGACATCACCTTCTTCTTTCCTAGTCTTGAAGGGAGAAGCTAGGACAGGTGTAGATTGAGCTCCTTTAAGAAGGAAAGGAGTTTTAGGTGGCAGGTTAGAAAGGGTTTCTTTTCCATCCTTATGCTGCCATTTAACCATGTCAATTTGGAAGGGGTAAGATTTCCAATTCTTGTTGGCATAATCTTGAAACCATTCAAAAAAGAAGATGTTTTGCTGGGTTTTCTCAAGGAACCCATAGAATTTTTCTTGGATCTTCTTTCTCTTTTCACCCTGATACTTTGCAAAGAACCATTTTCTTTGCTGAGTCCATCGGTCAGAGTAGAAATCTGCCTTGATACTTCCTTTGTCGATGACGAATTCAGTAGTGATTGCTCCAATGAAATCTCCAGGGGTTTCTAGAGAAGAATACGTTGGAGATAAGGTGGATTGATGATCTTCATCACCCTTGTCATAGGTAGTCTTGACAGGAGTGGTATTGACATATCCAGCTAAATGGATAGTAGATCCGTCATGAGAGAGGGAAGGTCGAGCATTAGACTCAGGCTGGTTCCTTCTAGTCATAGAAAAAGATCTTCTAGACATGGCGGATTGGAAATCATTTGAGGACGTCCTAATAGATCTAGGGATAGAGAAGGAATTTCTCCTATCAAAGATGAGATCTACTTGGCCAGATTGGTGTTGGATGATTTCACGAAACTCAGGAGTTTCAGCAGGTTGGGCTGGAGTAGCCTTTTCCAAAGACCATTTTTCTGGAAGGGTGATATCACTCCATTGGATGGTTTTGGGCACAATAACATTGGCCTTATCATAATCTGTGAGGAAGAGGGTAGTTTCTCCAGATTTCTCACAATTGGTTCGCAAGAAATAAGATTTGATAGAGTTCATTACCTTGTATTGAACCCTATATATATATATATATATATATATATATATATATATATGCATAGATAATCACAAACGAGCAAAGTAAAGATTAACAAGAAAGAGCCAGAGGTTAACGAAATAAAACACAGGTAAAGAAAAAGAAATCAAAACGAAGAGATCCTAAAGCTAGGGTTTATCAGATCGACGCAGAAGTTCCATCATCATTTGCTTCATTTCAATCAGCAGAGACTCATGAGTGTCAAGACGTTGTTCCACAATGTCGAGTCTGGACGAGTTTGGCTGTGGAGAACTAGAAGGAACATTCTGAGCAGCGTGAGGAGCTGGAGTGGAAGCAGAAGCAGCAGGAGTAAAAACTACGGGTGCAAGTGCTTGGCATCTAAGAGCTTTAGCCTCAGCTTCAAGTCGTTCTGTCTCTAATCTGGCTTGTTCAGCTTGAGCTGCTGCTTGACGTGCAGCTTCTTCTGCTTGTTCTTTCTTTCTTTTGGCTTCTTCAATAGCTTCAAGTAGCTTATGTCTCTGTTCTTGTTAATGAAGAGCCACCCTTCTAGCAAACCTTTGCTTTGCAGCCTCGATCCTCTGACTTCCCTCTGCATTCAGTAGCTGCATCATAACGGGAACTTGAGCCACTAGCCAAGATAGGTTCATCTGGGTCAACTAGACGTTCAGGTCTAGGGCCAGGATATCTCCTAGGGCTTGGACAAGTGAGATAATATTCTTCTAAGGTAGACACCTTTTCTTTTCTAACTTCCATGAATTTTCGAAGGGATTCAGAGTTGTTGGAAGGAGAAGAGTCAGCAACATTTGTTGGGAAGGATACAGGTGTAAGGGCTGTGGAAGAGTCTGTATCCGTGGTTCTGGGAGCCAGACGTTCTGATGCTCTTGGGACAGAGTGATCAGAGGTTCTGGGTCCAGGTTCTGTTTGGTTAGGCTCTGGTTTCTCAGGGATGATGGGTTCAGAAGTTAATGAGTTGTACTGGATGGTAATGGGAGAGGTTGGTTCATCTGGCCTAGAGGGTTGGTTCTGGAGCAAATTCCAGAGAGGTGCTTCAGTAGAAGAAGGTTGGAAAAATGAAGACCTTGGGGAATGTGGTGGAGATGTGGTTTGTGCAGCTGGTTGGGACTCAGGAATGGGAGTGAGTGGATTTGAAGATTGTTTGAGCATGGCTGATATGGGGAGTGCATCAAATAAATTCAAATCATCATCAGAAGCAATTGCAGACTTACTTGATTGTGCTGATGATCTTGTCACTCTGGCAGGAGTTTCAATCCTTCTGATCACTTCAGCAGCTGGTTCCACCCGAGTAGGCTTCATCACAATTCTGACCTGCTTCTTCTTCTTCTTAGGAGAAGGAGGACCATCCTCATTATCACCATCATCACCATCATCTGGCTTGCTGGTTTCATCATGTTTTCTCTTGGATTGACCAGCCTTCTTCCCTTTGGTCAGAGGGACATCTGATTCCTCAGAAGATTCTTCTAGGATCATCTTCCTCTGAACTTTCTTCTTGGTAGGAGAAGGAAACTCTGGAGCTGGCGGCAGTCTGCTGAAGAATTCATCGAGATCAATTTCATAGCCTTGAGCCCTTAGGTCTTCAACATAGCACCTAATGGCTTCAGGATTGTCTGCCTGTGTCCACAGAGGGTAGTCATTCAGAGGCACCCTTCTACTTCTGATTTCAGAAGATGTGTCTTCATGGGCAGGAGCAATCTTCTTCTTGACTAGGCCCATTTTCTTTAGAGAATTCGCAGTGAAGACATCACTGACAATGGTGGTCAGATCCTCTGTGCATCCAGCATTGACCAGATCTTGAATGAGGCCACTCTCAATGAAGAGATCAGACAACAGTCTCCCAAGGGGGATATACTTGATTGCTGACTTGATGGAGGCAGTAGTCCTAGACTTCCGGATACACTCCTTCAAGTAGGAGAACAGGAAGTAGGGAAGGCAGATCTTCTTCTTGTCTTGGATGAAGAACAACATCGCCTTCTGGTTGAAGTTGATGTAGTCTGGGGAACTACCCTTTGGTCTCTAGTTTATGCAGTTGAGCAGAATCTTGTGCCAGATCCTGAGCTTGGGATGAAGGTCCATCACTTTGTAATTAGTCTTGCCCGGTTTGTAATTGGTGTACAGGGCCTTGTTGGTCTCATCCTTCGTCTTGGGTTTTAGCTTCGATTCAGTGAATTGGAAACGATACCCAAGAGCAGTTTCTGCACCACCCAGCAGATTCACGAAAGACTTCTCTGTAATGATGATCTTCCTTCCAAGAATGTGAGATACCACCTGAGTATCATCGCAGTCGGCGTGCTTCCAGAATTCCTTGATCAGTTTGTCATACACCGGTCCTCGAAGCCTGTTGAAGTAATTTTCCCAACCTTGAGCTTGGACTTCAGGACGAAGATCATACCCATTTGTAGCAAGATTGTCGAGGTCGAATCTCCATTCTGCCAGTACTTGAAGTTCCTCAGGAGCATATACGCAGTGAACGGCACAGCCCCGTTCTGCAATCGGAATAATCTGCTCTTGAGCTTGACCTTGATCTTGATTCGGATTCTCAGGACCCCTTTCACCTGTTGCTAGACCAACTACCATATGAGGGAACTGGGTTGCATCTGCAGTAGCTCTTCTGGTTTGACTCACCATTTTTTGAGCGGTTGAAGGTTTAGGTAGAAGATGAAGGTTGAAAGATGAAGAGAGATCGAGAGAGAAATCGAGGGTAAGCGGTTTTGAAATTGCAGAAGAGAGAGAGAGTAAAAACCGAAAGTGAAGGAGATCGTGTGTGTATAGTGGGTTTTGACAAATAACCGTTGTTGATTCAAAAAGCAATTTAAAATCAACGGTTGAAAATTAAAGATAGATAATAACAGTAAATACACATATCACACACAGGAGAGAAGCACATCTACACGCAACATGACGGACTGTCACACGGGCACAAGGAACTATGCATCAGAAATACTGACACACGTGTTGCTATCTCAGCTTCAGAGTCAGTACCAATGGGTACACATACTCTGATTGAGTTACCTTCTGGACTAGACATCTTCTGATCAAGAAGTATCATAGTCAGAGGTTCTGATCCATCTTCACTCTGGACAAAAGTCCATGTTCAGATTTTTCAGAATAAAATTAAATCTATCCTCTGCTAAGGGCTTTGTAAATATATCTGCCCATTGATGGTCAGTATCAACAAACTTCAGAAGAAGTACGCCCTTCTGTACATAATCTCTAATAAAGTGATACTTTACCTCAATGTGCTTTGCCCTTGAATGCAAGATAGGATTCTTACTCAATGAGATTGCAGCAGTGTTATCACAATAGATTGGGATATTGCTCTCAAGGATCTGATAATCCTCCAGCTGATGTTTCATCCAGAGCATCTGAGTGCTGCATATTGCTGCTGAGATATATTTTGCCTCTGCAGTTGATAGTGCAATGGTTGATTGCCTCTTGCTTGCCCATGAGACTAGATTGCTTCCCAGAAATTGACAATTTCCAGAAGTACTTTTTCTCTCTGTTCTATCTCCAGCATAATCAGCATCACAATAACCTGAAAGCTTATACTCTGATGTTTTCTTATACATCAAGCCAAGGTTAGTGGTGCCTTTCAGATACCTTAGGATCCTCTTAACAGTAGTTAAGTGGGTTTCCCTTGGATCTGATTGGAAACGAGCACATAAATGAACACTAAATAGTATGTCTGGCCTAGATGCAGTTAAGTATAGAAGTGAACCTATCATGCCACGATAGAGCTTCTGACATACTTTACCACTTTTATCTTCTTTCTCCAGAATGCATGTAGGATGCATTGGAGTCTTGGCCACTGTAGATTCCAGCATATTGAACTTCTTCAGAAGTTCTTTAGCGTACTTGCTCTGATGGATATATGTTCCTTCTGGTGTTTGATCAACTTGTATTCCCAGAAAGTACTTTAATTCTCCCATCATACTCATCTCAAATTCAGCCTGCATCATCTCAGAAAATTCTTTGCATAGAGATTGATTAGCAGAACCAAATATAATATCATCAACATAAATTTGCACAATTAAGATATCATCTTTATAAGTCTTGCAAAAAAGAGTTGTATCTACTTTACCCCTTACAAACTCATTCTCCAGAAGGAATGAGCTGAGTTTCTCATACCATGCTCTGGGAGCTTGCTTCAGACCATAGAGTGACTTCTTCAATTTGAACACATGGTCTGGCTTCTTCTCATCTTCAAAACATGGGGGTTGATGAACATAGACTTCCTCTGAAATATAACCATTTAGGAAGGCACTCTTCACGTCCATCTGATGTAGAACTATGTTGTGATTCACTGAGAAAGAGATCAACAGTCGGATTGCCTCCAGTCTTGCTACTGGAGCAAATGTTTCAGTGTAGTCTATTCCTTCCTGCTGGCTGTAGCCTTGAGCAACTAGCCTTGCCTTGTTTCTGACTACATCTCCTTTCTCATTCAGCTTGTTTCTGAATACCCATATTGTTCCAATTACATGGACACTCTCAGGCTTCTTCACTAAGCTCCAAACATCATTCTTGGAGAATTGATTCAATTCTTCTTCCATGGCCAGAATCCAATCCTTGTCCTGAAGAGCTTCATCTATGGACTTGGGTTCAATTAAGGACACCAATCCTTTCAGACTGAGCAAGGTCTCTTCAGAGGGTCTGAAGGCTGATCTGGTTCTGACTGGTTCGTCTTTGTTGCCCAGAATCAATTCCTTAGGGTGAGCTGCAGTGATTCATCTCTTCTTCAGAGTTTGTGAGTCAGAGGGACTAGCTTCTTCCTCTGGTTCATCTTCCTCTGGCTCAGCTTCCTCTGGAGCTTTGCCTTTGTCAGAAACATTAATGCTTAAATCTGCAAACTTCTCAACTAGCTTTGACTGGTCAGAGTCAAGCTTATCGTCAAATCTAACATGAATAGATTCTTCAATAGTCTTAGCATCAGTATTATAAAATCTAAAACCTTTAGATCTCTCAGAATAACCAAGTAATAGACATTTAGAAGATTTAGCATCAAATTTATGCAATCTATCCTTAGTATTGAGAACATAACAAACACAACCAAAAGGATGAAAATAAGAAATGTTGGGTTTTATGTTCTTCCACAATTCATAGGGAGTCTTATTCAGAATTGGTCTCACAGAGATTCTGTTCTGAATGTAACATGCTGTATTTACTGCCTCTGCCCAAAAGTGCTTAGCCATGCCAGTTTCTTGGAGCATGGTTCTAGCCATCTCCTGAAGAGTTCTGTTCTTCCTCTCAACAACACCATTTTGTTGAGGAGTTCTGGGACAAGAGAAATCATGTGCAATTCCATAGGAATCAAACAGACTCTCAAACTTGTCATTCTCAAACTCTCCACCATGGTCACTTCTGACACGCACAATCCTACAAGCCTTCTCGTTTTGCACTTGGGCAATGAAGGTAGAGAACACAGCATGAGACTCATCCTTGCGGGTTAGAAACTTTACCCATGTCCAGTGGCTATAGTCATCAACGATAACCATCCCATATCTCTTGCCACCTATAGACTCAGTTTTCACTGGTCCAAAAAGGTCGATATGCAGAAGTTCCAACGGCCTTGAGGTTGAGACAACATTCTTTGCCTTGAAAGGGACTTTTGTGAATTTGCCTTTCTGACATGCTTCACAAAGAGCGTCTGAAGCGAACTTCAGATTGGGTAAGCCCCTGACAAGGTTTAGCTTGCTCAGCTGAGAAATCTTTCTCATACTGGCATGCCCTAACCGTCTATGCCATACCCACTGCTCTTCATTAACAGACAGAAGGCACTTCACATTCTGAGCCTCCAACTCAGATAATCTGATCTTATAAATGTTGTTCTTCCTCTTGCTGTTAAACAGAACAGAGCCATCGATTTGACTTACAGCCCAGCAGGACTTTTGATTGAATATAACATCATAACCCTTGTCAGCTAATTGACTTATAGACAATAAGTTATGTGTTAAGCCGTCTACCAATAACACATTATCAATGCATGGACTACTATCTACACAAATAGTACCAGTACCAACAATTTTACCCTTTTCATTTCCTCCAAAGCCAACTTCGCCTCCAGGCTTATGTTTTAGCTCTTGGAACATACGCTTTTCTCCCGTCATGTGACGCGAGCATCCACTGTCCAGATACCATGATTGGTGTTTCAGTGGAGCTATCAAGGATATCTGCAACATAGATAATCTTGTCCTTAGGTACCCACTTTCTGGGTCCTTTCTTGTTAGTTACCCCAGAGGTTCTGATCACCTTGGGTGTCTCAACATGATATTTTAAAGGAATATTTGCATGATATTTAGACATAGAGAAAGATCCCTTTTTAAGAGGGTTTTTAGCAACTTTAGCAGGTAAAGGATCAGGCAATATGGTACCAGAGGGAACAAAGCATTCATACAAGGATTTAGCTTTAGACACAGAGGGCTCATTTCTAATTGGTTTAGAATAGCCAATGCCATGCATTCCATTTCTGCTTACGCCATAGATCATTGAAGCCATTAAGCTTCTATCCACGCTTTTAGCTAGGAATCTTTGAAAAGACTTTTCATACTTAGACTCATTTCTACAATCAGAGGCATCCCAAGCAACAATTTCTTCTAACTTAGCAATCTGGTTCTTAAGCACAGAGTTAGAATTGATCAAAGCATGATTATCATTTTTCAAATCAGAAATAATTTTCTCATGTTCAGAAGGAGTCTTGGAAACAGCAGATAAGTCCTTTTTCAGTTTCTTATGCTTAGACAATAAGGAGTTATACTTATCCATAATATCAGACAATGCATGTTTCAGTTCAGAGGTAGAGAAAGAAGCGAATACCTCATTTTCATCGTCTGAGTTAGGATCTCCTTCTGATTCTGAGTCAGAGTCAACAGCTCCCTTTGACTCTGCTTCTTTGTCTTTGACAATAGCCATGAGTCCTTGGACTTCACCATCAGAGTCAACATCCTCTGACTCTGATTCATCAAATGTCACCATCAGACTCTTCTTTGTCTTGAAGTGCTTCTTTGGCTTCTTGTCCTTCTTCAACTTTGGACAGTCACTTTTGTAGTGCCCTGATTCTTTGCACTCAAAGCATGTGACTTCCTTAAGTGAGGACTTCTTCTGACCTGAGGATTCAGACTTTCCTTTTGCCTTTCCAGAGCCTTTGTATTTGCTCTGCCTGTGCTTCCAGATGCGATTGAGTCTCTTGGAGATCAGAGTCAGCTCATCTTCATCAGAATCTTCTGATGCTTCTTCAGATTCCTCTTCTTCAGCTTGAAGAGCTTTTGACTTCTCAGCCTTAGCCTTTTCAGATTTAGATTTCAAGGCTATGGACTTTTTCCTCAGATCTTGCATCTCTGAGCGCTTCAGCTCATGGCATTTCAAAATGCTGATGAGTTCTTCTAAACTCATATTCTCAACATCTCTCGTGAGCTCTATTGAAGTCACTAAAGGCATCCAACTTTCAGGAAGACACCTGATGACCCTTATGACATGATCTTTTGTTGTGTAGCTCTTGTTGAGAGGTCGTATGCCAGCTACAAGCAACTGAAATCTGGAGAACATTTCTTCAATGGACTCATTTGGCTCCATGATGAAGGATTCATACTTTTGGATTAAAGACAATGCCTTTGATTCTTTGACTTTCTTGTTTCCTTCATGAGACATCTTCAGAGATTCGAAAATGCCTTTCGCAAACTCACGATCTGTAATCTTCTGGTACTCTTCATAGGAAATAGCACTTAGAAGAATTGCTCTTGCTTTGTGATGTTGTGAGTACAGCTTCTTTTGATCTGCAGTCATCTCTGACCTTGGGATCTTCTTGCCATCTGCATCAACTGGACGCTCGTAGCCATCCACAATAATATCCCAGAGATCTGCATCGAAACCCAGAAAGAAACTTTCCAGTCTATCTTTCCAATATTCGAACCTTTGACCGTCGAACATAGGAGGCTTTGCATTGTAACCATCTCTTTGAGTTTCACTGGTGGTGGCAGCCATTGTTTTTCACACCGGCCCGGATCACTGAACACTGTTAGGTGTGGTAATCAGAACTTGCGCTCTGATACCAATTGAAGGTATGAAAAACGGTAGAAAGGGGAGGTTTGAATAACGTTTTCAAGATAAAGCTTCCACCTTAAAGATTTTGACAAATCTTTCGAGAACTTAAGTGCTAAAGATAAGAGATAGAAAAGCACACAAGGATTTTATCCTGGTTCACTTGATAAATCACTCAAGCTACTCCAGTCCACCCGTTAAGGTGATTTCTTCCTTCTTAGAATGAAGGCAATCCACTAATCAGGTAAGAGTTACAACTGCACTTGAAACATACAAGTGACTAACAATTACACTAACTTAGCTCACACTAAGATTCACTCTCTTAGTCTTCTCTAGGATCCGATCAACCTTGATCAACTAAAGGAACTAAACAAACTGTTTATCAAAGAATTGTTTACAAGAGATTTGCTTCTAAAAAGCTAATAGTAAACTCAATGAATTTCAGATGAAAGAAAGCTTAGAAGAATTTGAATTTGTCTTGCGCGTATGTGAATGCTTCTAGCCGCTTCTTTCAGTCTTCAGCCTCTTTATATACTCCAAGGATTAGGGTTGAGCGTTGCATGGGAAATGCTACCGTTGGAGGGCAGTTCTGGAAAATCCAGCTTCTGCTGTGTCTGAGACTGTTAGGTAGGTCGTCAGGAAGGTACAGTTGCTTTTGTACTTGGATAGCGACTTGACCTTTAAACCTAGGAGACTTCTGATCAGGAGAAAGCTTCATGTTGGAACTTGTGAAGCCGGTTGATCAGAGTCAGAGGGAAAGCCCAGATCCTCTGACCATTGTTTCTTCTGATTCTGAACTCAGAGGGAAGTACATGGTCTTCAGAGTATCTTGCTTCTGGACATCAGAATTTCACTAATCAGCTTCTGGATCTTCAGAGTCTTCTACACCATCAGAATATCTGAGCCTTCAGTGTTTCTTGGTTATCAGACTTTCTGGATCTTCAGAACTTCTAGTGACTGAGTCCACATCAGAGTTTGTATAACTTCAGAACTTCTGAAGCTTTTCCACTGTTCATACTGAACATGGTGAATGCGAAAGCGTTGCTTGGGTCGCTCTTTATACACAGTGCTTCTGATTTGTGTGAGATTGAGTTGAGGTCAGAGCCTGTAAATAGCACACTCAGAAAAACACGTTAGAGTACCACAATTGTTCATATCAAAAGGTTAACTTGTAATCATCAAAACATAGAGTTGTACTACTAGATCAAAACTTGATCTTACAATCTCCCCCTTTTTGATGATGACAAAACTAAGATTTTTGATGAACAATTCTTAAACATTAAACTGAATTCACTCAGAGTTTAGAGATATAGAATAGTTTATCTTGCTCATTCTGAATTCAAGTCACTGCTTGATTCTGAGCTTAGCTCCCTCTGAATCTAATACTTGATGAAAACATTAGTAAAGTCTAGATTCTGAGCTAAATGATATAAGAGTTCAGAGTGAAAAACTTATGACATAGATGAAAATAGAGTAATCAGAGCGCATAAGTAATCAGAGTCACGGACAAGGTATCAGAGTCTTGGGTATCAGAGTCAAATTAGAATCACTTCAGAGGAAGTGAAATGTATTCCTTGTATTTGCCCAGTGACACATCTATGGTCATAAAGGTGGAACTCTTAAATTCTCCAAAAGAAAAATAAATCACACTAACACATCTTACACATCAAAAACTGGGTTTACTCCCCCTTTTTGTCATAAGCAAAAAGCTTGGGGTGTGAAAAACTTAGCTTGAAGTACAAGGTACTCCCCCTTAGAGAAGGTCTAAGTTTAAAGAAAATTAAAACGATGCATGAATCAGAGTTAGGCGAAATAAATAGAAGAGTTAATGCAAGAGAAGAACGTTTACCACCGGCCAAGGGAGTAAAGAGGAGGGTCAGTTACCAAGAACTTAACCTCGAGAAACTGTAGGAGCATTAACTTTCAGAGAGAAAGTGAAGCCTATATAAAGCGTTGGAGAGAG
Organism: Lotus japonicus; assembly: GCF_012489685.1. Classification (NCBI taxonomy): domain Eukaryota; kingdom Viridiplantae; phylum Streptophyta; class Magnoliopsida; order Fabales; family Fabaceae; genus Lotus; species Lotus japonicus. The sequence goes on from NC_080042.1 coordinate 41,233,743, forward strand.
GGGTAAGCTTCACAACATCATACCAGAGAAAAATGGCATCATACATGATCGCATTAGAGGAGCTGAGAAAGAGAGCCTTTGAGGAGGACTTGTTTCTCAACATTAGGCATCCAGAGGGTACAACAACCATCTCAGAGCTAACACGGACACTGCTGGAGGAGGACCTGCGTCCAGAGTTGAAGAGAGACTTGAGGGAATTTCTTGCCTTCGTGGAGGAGGTGCAAGAACTCAGCCAGCTTGAACTAAAGCTGCTGGAAGAAAAAGAGATCTTGGAAAAGAAGCTCAAGACTGCAGAAGAGATTCTGGAGAGGGATGAGCTAAAAGACAGGCTCAACAACATCCAGTATGCACTGGAGCGTCTGGAGAAGGAGAGGTCAGAGCAGTGCCAGGAGTGCAGAAGAATGAGGAGGGATCCTCCATTCTAGGATTTTAGGAAAAAGAAAAAAAAATGTATGATGTAAAAGCGGTTATGATGAATAATAAAAAATTTGCAAACATAATGTCAGATATATATATATATATATATATATATATATATATATATATATATATATATATATATATGCATAGATAATCACAAACGAGCAAAGTAAAGATTAACAAGAAAGAGCCAGAGGTTAACGAAATAAAACACAGGTAAATAAAAAGAAATCAAAACGAAGAGATCCTAAAGCTAGGGTTTATCAGATCGACGCAGAAGTTCCATCATCATTTGCTTCATTTCAATCAGCAGAGACTCATGAGTGTCAAGACGTTGTTCCACAATGTCGAGTCTGGACGAGTTTGGCTGTGGAGAACTAGAAGGAACATTCTGAGCAGCGTGAGGAGCTGGAGTGGAAGCAGAAGCAGCAGGAGTAAAAACTACGGGTGCAAGTGCTTGGCATCTAAGAGCTTTAGCCTCAGCTTCAAGTCGTTCTGTCTCTAATCTGGCTTGTTCAGCTTGAGCTGCTGCTTGACGTGCAGCTTCTTCTGCTTGTTCTTTCTTTCTTTTGGCTTCTTCAATAGCTTCAAGTAGCTTATGTCTCTGTTCTTGTTAATGAAGAGCCACCCTTCTAGCAAACCTTTGCTTTGCAGCCTCGATCCTCTGACTTCCCTCTGCATTCAGTAGCTGCATCATAACGGGAACTTGAGCCACTAGCCAAGATAGGTTCATCTGGGTCAACTAGACGTTCAGGTCTAGGGCCAGGATATCTCCTAGGGCTTGGACAAGTGAGATAATATTCTTCTAAGGTAGACACCTTTTCTTTTCTAACTTCCATGAATTTTCGAAGGGATTCAGAGTTGTTGGAAGGAGAAGAGTCAGCAACATTTGTTGGGAAGGATACAGGTGTAAGGGCTGTGGAAGAGTCTGTATCCGTGGTTCTGGGAGCCAGACGTTCTGATGCTCTTGGGACAGAGTGATCAGAGGTTCTGGGTCCAGGTTCTGTTTGGTTAGGCTCTGGTTTCTCAGGGATGATGGGTTCAGAAGTTAATGAGTTGTACTGGATGGTAATGGGAGAGGTTGGTTCATCTGGCCTAGAGGGTTGGTTCTGGAGCAAATTCCAGAGAGGTGCTTCAGTAGAAGAAGGTTGGAAAATGAAGACCTTGGGGAATGTGGTGGAGATGTGGTTTGTGCAGCTGGTTGGGACTCAGGAATGGGAGTGAGTGGATTTGAAGATTGTTTGAGCATGGCTGATATGGGGAGTGCATCAAATAAATTCAAATCATCATCAGAAGCAATTGCAGACTTACTTGATTGTGCTGATGATCTTGTCACTCTGGCAGGAGTTTCAATCCTTCTGATCACTTCAGCAGCTGGTTCCACCCGAGTAGGCTTCATCACAATTCTGACCTGCTTCTTCTTCTTCTTAGGAGAAGGAGGACCATCCTCATTATCACCATCATCACCATCATCTGGCTTGCTGGTTTCATCATGTTTTCTCTTGGATTGACCAGCCTTCTTCCCTTTGGTCAGAGGGACATCTGATTCCTCAGAAGATTCTTCTAGGATCATCTTCCTCTGAACTTTCTTCTTGGTAGGAGAAGGAAACTCTGGAGCTGGCGGCAGTCTGCTGAAGAATTCATCGAGATCAATTTCATAGCCTTGAGCCCTTAGGTCTTCAACATAGCACCTAATGGCTTCAGGATTGTCTGCCTGTGTCCACAGAGGGTAGTCATTCAGAGGCACCCTTCTACTTCTGATTTCAGAAGATGTGTCTTCATGGGCAGGAGCAATCTTCTTCTTGACTAGGCCCATTTTCTTTAGAGAATTCGCAGTGAAGACATCACTGACAATCTTCCTCTGTGCATCCAGCATTGACCAGATCTTGAATGAGGCCACTCTCAATGAAGAGATCAGACAACAGTCTCCCAAGGGGGATATACTTGATTGCTGACTTGATGGAGGCAGTAGTCCTAGACTTCCGGATACACTCCTTCAAGTAGGAGAACAGGAAGTAGGGAAGGCAGATCTTCTTCTTGTCTTGGATGAAGAACAACATCGCCTTCTGGTTGAAGTTGATGTAGTCTGGGGAACTACCCTTTGGTCTCTAGTTTATGCAGTTGAGCAGAATCTTGTGCCAGATCCTGAGCTTGGGATGAAGGTCCATCACTTTGTAATTAGTCTTGCCCGGTTTGTAATTGGTGTACAGGGCCTTGTTGGTCTCATCCTTCGTCTTGGGTTTTAGCTTCGATTCAGTGAATTGGAAACGATACCCAAGAGCAGTTTCTGCACCACCCAGCAGATTCACGAAAGACTTCTCTGTAATGATGATCTTCCTTCCAAGAATGTGAGATACCACCTGAGTATCATCGCAGTCGGCGTGCTTCCAGAATTCCTTGATCAGTTTGTCATACACCCGGTCCTCGAAGCCTGTTGAAGTAATTTTCCCAACCTTGAGCTTGGACTTCAGGACGAAGATCATACCCATTTGTAGCAAGATTGTCGAGGTCGAATCTCCATTCTGCCAGTACTTGAAGTTCCTCAGAGCATATACGCAGTGAACGGCACAGCCCCGTTCTGCAATCGGAATAATCTGCTCTTGAGCTTGACCTTGATCTTGATTCGGATTCTCAGGACCCCTTTGACCTGTTGCTAGACCAACTACCATATGAGGGAATGGGTTGCATCTGCAGTAGCTCTTCTGGTTTGACTCACCATTTTTTGAGCGGTTGAAGGTTTAGGTAGAAGATGAAGGTTGAAAGATGAAGAGAGATCGAGAGAGAAATCGAGGGTAAGGGTTTTGAAATTGCAGAAGAGAGAGAGAGTAAAAACCGAAAGTGAAGGAGATCGTGTGTGTATAGTGGGTTTTGACAAATAACCGTTGTTGATTCAAAAAGCAATTTAAAATCAACGGTTGAAAATTAAAGATAGATAATAACAGTAAATACACATATCACACACAGGAGAGAGCACATCTACACGCAACATGACGGACTGTCACACGGGCACAAGGAACTATGCATCAGAAATACTGACACACGTGTTGCTATCTCAGCTTCAGAGTCAGTACCAATGGGTACACATACTCTGATTGAGTTACCTTCTGGACTAGACATCTTCTGATCAAGAAGTATCATAGTCAGAGGTTCTGATCCATCTTCACTCTGGACAAAAGTCCATGTTCAGATTTTTCAGAATAAAATTAAATCTATCCTCTGCTAAGGGCTTTGTAAATATATCTGCCCATTGATGGTCAGTATCAACAAACTTCAGAAGAAGTACGCCCTTCTGTACATAATCTCTAATAAAGTGATACTTTACCTCAATGTGCTTTGCCCTTGAATGCAAGATAGGATTCTTACTCAATGAGATTGCAGCAGTGTTATCACAATAGATTGGGATATTGCTCTCAAGGATCTGATAATCCTCCAGCTGATGTTTCATCCAGAGCATCTGAGTGCTGCATATTGCTGCTGAGATATATTCTGCCTCTGCAGTTGATAGTGCAATGGTTGATTGCCTCTTGCTTGCCCATGAGACTAGATTGCTTCCCAAAATTGACAATTTCCAGAAGTACTTTTTTCTCTCTGTTCTATCTCCAGCATAATCAGCATCACAATAACCTGAAAGCTTATACTCTGATGTTTTCTTATACATCAAGCCAAGGTTAGTGGTGCCTTTCAGATACCTTAGGATCCTCTTAACAGTAGTTAAGTGGGTTTCCCTTGGATCTGATTGGAAACGAGCACATAAATGAACACTAAATAGTATGTCTGGCCTAGATGCAGTTAAGTATAGAAGTGAACCTATCATGCCACGATAGAGCTTCTGACATACTTTACCACTTTTATCTTCTTTCTCCAGAATGCATGTAGGATGCATTGGAGTCTTGGCCACTGTAGATTCCAGCATATTGAACTTCTTCAGAAGTTCTTTAGTGTACTTGCTCTGATGGATATATGTTCCTTCTGGTGTTTGATCAACTTGTATTCCCAGAAAGTACTTTAATTCTCCCATCATACTCATCTCAAATTCAGCCTGCATCATCTCAGAAAATTCTTTGCATAGAGATTGATTAGCAGAACCAAATATAATATCATCAACATAAATTTGCACAATTAAGATATCATCTTTATAAGTCTTGCAAAAAAGAGTTGTATCTACTTTACCCCTTACAAACTCATTCTCCAGAAGGAATGAGCTGAGTCTCTCATACCATGCTCTGGGAGCTTGCTTCAGACCATAGAGTGACTTCTTCAATTTGAACACATGGTCTGGCTTCTTCTCATCTTCAAAACATGGGGGTTGATGAACATAGACTTCCTCTGAAATATAACCATTTAGGAAGGCACTCTTCACGTCCATCTGATGTAGAACTATGTTGTGATTCACTGAGAAAGAGATCAACAGTCGGATTGCCTCCAGTCTTGCTACTGGAGCAAATGTTTCAGTGTAGTCTATTCCTTCCTGCTGGCTGTAGCCTTGAGCAACTAGCCTTGCCTTGTTTCTGACTACATCTCCTTCTCATTCAGCTTGTTT